>NC_080386.1:103626075-103793676 GCF_014773155.1 Arachis stenosperma | reverse complement strand
GAAACTAGTAGTCTAGGGTGTACATAGATGAGTAAATGACATAAAAATCCACTTCCGGGCCCACTTGGTGTGTGCTTGGGCTGAGCAATGAAGGAATTTCGTGTAGAGACGTTTTCTGGAGTTAAACGCCAGCTTTTAATCCAGTTTGGGCGTTTAACTCCAATTAGGTGCCAGTTCCGGCGTTTAACGCTGGGAATTCTTGGGGTGACTTTGAACGCCGGTTTGGCCATCAAATCTTGGGCAAAGTATGGACTATCATATATTGCTGGAAAGCCCAGGATGTCTACTTTCCAACGCCGTTGAGAGCGCGCCAATTGGGCTTCTGTAGCTCCAGAAAATCTACTTCGAGTGCAGGGAGGTCAGAATCCAACAGCATCTGCAGTCCTTTTCAGTCTCTGGATCAGATTTTTTGCTCAGGACCCTCAATTTCAGTCAGAAAATACCTGAAATCACAGAAAACACACAAACTCATAGTAAAGTCCAGAAAGTGATTTTTAATTAAAAACTAATAAAAATATACTAAAAACTAACTAAAGATACTAAAAACATACTAAAAACAATGCCAAAAAGCATACAAATTATCCGCTCATCACAACACCAAACTTAAATTGTTGCTTGTCCCCAAGCAACTGAAATCAAATAAGATAAAAAGAAGAGAATATACTATAGACTCCAAATTATCAATGAAACATAGCTCCAAATTAGATGCGGGACTAGTAGCTTTTTGCCTCCAAACAGTTTTGGCATCTCACTTTATCCTCTGAGGTTCAGAATGATTGGCTTCTTTAGGAACTTAGAATCCAGATAGTGTTATTGATTCTCCTAGTTAAGTATGATGATTCTTGAACACAGCTACTTATTGAGTCTTGGCTGTGGCCCAAAGCACTCTGTCTTCCAGTATTACCACCGGATACATACATGCCACAGACACATAATTGGGTGAACCTTTTCAGATTGTGACTCAGCTTTGCTAAAGTCCCCAATTAGAGGTGTCCAGGGTTCTTAAGCACACTCTTTTTGCCTTGGATCAACTTTATTTCTTTCTTTTTCTTTTCTTTCTTTCTCCTCTTCTCCCCTTTTTTTTTTCGTTTTTCTGCTTCTCTTTTTTTTTTTTTTTTTTTTTTTTTTGTATTCACTGCTTTTTCGGCTTCAAGAATCATTTTTATGATTTTTCAGATCCTCAGTACATGTCTCCTTTTTCATCATTCTTTCAAGAGCCAACAATTTTAACATTCATGAACAACAAATTCAAAAGACATATGCACTGTTCAAGCATACATTCAGAAAACAAAAAGTATTTGTCACCACATTAAACTAATTAAGCTAGTTTTAAAGATGATTTGAAATCCTGTACTTCTTGTTCTTTTGTGATAAAAAACAGTTTTCATTTAAGAAAGGTGATGGATTCATATTCATAGCTTTAAGGCATAGACACTAAGACACTAATGATCATAAGACACAAACATGGATAAACATAAAGCACTAAAATTCGAAAAAACGGAAAAAATAAAGACAAGGAGATTAAAGAACGGGTCCACCTTAGTGATGGCGGCTCTTTCTTTCTCTTGAAGATCCTATGGAGTGCTTGAGCTCCTCAATGTCTCTTCCTTGTCTTTGTTGCTCCTCTCTCATGATCCTTTGATCTTCTCCAATTTCATGGAGGAGGATGGCATGTTCTTGGTGCTCCACCCTTAGTTGTCCCATGTTGGAACTTAATTCTTCCTAGGGAGGTGTTCAGTTGCTCCCAATAGTCTTGTGGAGGAAAGTGCATCCCTTGAGGTATCTCAGGGATTTCTTGATGAGAGGGGTCTCTTGTTTGCTCCATCTTCTTCCTAGTGATGGGCTTGAGGTCATGCCTTCTCAGTTGAACCGGCTTTGGATGCCATAAATGGTTATGGAAAAACAAAAAGCAATGCTTTTACCACACCAAACTTAAAAGGTTTGCTCGTCCTCGAGCAAAAGAAGAAAGAAGAGAGTAGAAGAAGAAGAAATGGAGGAGAGGGAGATGGCTTTGTGGTTCGGCCATAAGGGGAAGAAGTGGTGTTTTATGAAGGATGGATGTGAGTGGTGAAGAGAAAGAGATGTTGAGGTGATTGGTGAATGGGTGAAGAAGAAGAGAGAGAGTGGTGGGGTTGGTGGGGATCCTGTGGGGTCCACAGATCCTGAGGTGTCAAGGAAAAGTCATCCCTGCACCAAATAGCATCAAAATCCACGTTTTGAGGCATTTCTGGCGTTAAACGCCGGGCTGGTGCCCATTTCTGGCGTTTAACGCCAGGTTCTAGCCCTTTTCTGGCGTTTAACGCCAGTCTGGTGCCCCTTTCTGGCGTTAAACGCCCAGAATGGTGCCAGACTGGGCGTTAAACGCCCAACTGCTAGCCTCACTGGCGTTTAAGCGCCAGTGAGTTCTTCCTCCAGGGTGTGCTGTTTTTCTTCCTGTTTTTCATTCTGTTTTTGCTTTTTCAATGGATTTTGTGACTTCTTATGATCATCAACCTACAAAAAAGATAAAATAACAAAAGGAAATAGTTAATTATAAAACATTGGGTTGCCTCCCAACAAGCGCTTCTTTAATGTCATTAGCTTGACAGAGGACTCTCATGGAGCCTCAGAAATACTCAGAACCGTGTTGGAACCTCCCAACACCAAACTTAGAGTTTGAATGTGGGGGTTCAACACCAAACTTAGAGTTTGGTTGTGGCCTCCCAACACCAAACTTAGAGTTTGGCTTTGGGGGCTCTATTTGTCTCTGTTTTGAGAGAAGCTCTTCATGCTTCTTCTCCATGATGACAGAGGGATATCCTTGGGCCTTAAACACCAAGGATTCTTCATTCACTTGAATGATCAACTCTCCTCTATCAACATCAATCACAGCCTTTGTTGTGGCTAGGAAGGGTCTGCCAAGGATGATGGATTCATCCATGCACTTCCCAGTCTCTAGGACTATGAAGTCAGTAGGAATGTAATGGTCTTCAATCTTCACCAAAACATTCTCTACAAGTCCATGAGCTGTTTTCTTGAATTGTCTGCCATCTCTAATGAGATTCTTGCAGCTTGCACCTCAAGGATCCCTAATTTCTCCATTACAGAGAGGGGCATGAGGTTTACACTTGACCCTAAGTCACACAAGGCCTTCTTGAAGGTCATGGTGCCTATGGTACAAGGTATAGAAAACTTCCCAGGATCCTGCCTCTTTTGAGGCAGTTTCTGCCTAGACAAGTCATCCAGTTCTTTGGTGAGCAAGGGAGGTTCATCCTCCCAAGTCTCATTTCCAAATAACTTGTTATTTAGCTTCATGATTGCTCCAAGGTATTTAGCAACTTGCTCTTCAGTGACATACTCATCCTCTTCAGAGGAAGAATACTCATCAGAGCTCATGAAAGGCAGAAGTAAGTCCAATGGAATCTCTATGGTCTCATTTTGAGCCTCAGATTCCCATTGTTCCTCATTGAGGAACTCAAAGGAGGTTGGTGCACGCCCATTGAGGTCTTCCTCAGTGGCGTTCACTTCCTCTCTATCCTCTCCAAATTCGGCCATATTGATAGCTTTGCACTCTCCTTTTGGATTTTCTTCTGTGTTGCTTGGGAGAGTGCTAGGAGGGAGTTCAGTAACTTTCTTGCTCAGCTGACCCACTTGTCCTTCCAAATTTCTGATGGAGGACCTTGTTTCATTCATGAAACTTTGAGTGGTCTGTATTAGATCAGAGACCATTGTTGCTAAGTCAGAAGTATTCTGCTTAGAACTCTCTGTCTGTTGCTGAGAAGATGATGGAAAAGGCTTGCCATTGCTAAACCTGTTTCTTCCACCATTATTATTATTGAAACCTTGTTGAGGTCTCTCTTGATTCTTCCATGAGAAATTGGGGTGATTTCTCCATGAAGAATTATAGGTGTTTCCATAGGGTTCTCCTAGGTAATTCACCTCTTCCATGGAAGGGTTCTCAGGATCATAAGCTTCTTCTTTAGATGAAGCATCCTTAGTACTGCTTGGTGCATTTTGCATTCCAGACAGACTTTGAGAAATCAAATTGACTTGTTGAGTCAATATTTTATTCTGAGCCAAAATGGCATTCAGAGTATCAATCTCAAGAACTCCTTTCTTCTGACTTGTCCCATTGTTCACAGGATTCCTTTCAGAAGTGTACATGAATTGGTTATTTGCAACCATTTCAATTAGCTCTTGACTGTGTCACAGATTTGCAAGAACTCAGCTAAAAACTGATGAGGATCTTCCATTGGAAGTCCATGGAACTTGCAATTCTGTTGCATTAGAGAAACTAATTGAGGCTTTAGCTCAAAGTTGTTTGCTCCAATGGCAGGGATAGAGATGCTTCTCCCATAGAAATCAGGAGTAGGTGCAGTAAAGTCACCCAGCACCTTCCTTGCATTGTTTGCATTATTGTTTTCGGCTGCCATGTGTTCTTCTTCTTTGAAGAATTCGGTCAGGTCCTCTAAAGAGAGTTGTGCTTTGGCTTCTCTTAACTTTCTCTTCAAGGTCCTTTCGGGTTCAGGGTCAGCTTCAACAAGAATGCCTTTGTCTTTGTTCCTGCTCATATGAAAGAGAAGAAAACAAGAAAATATGGAATCCTCTATGTCACAGTATAGAGATTCCTTGAGGTGTCAGAGGAAAAGAAAAATGGAAGACAGAAGTAGAAAATTCGAACTTATCAAAGAAGATGGAGTTCGAATTTTGCATTAAGGAATAGAGTTAGTCCAAAAATAGAAGGATGTGAGAAGAAGGGAAGTAATTTTCGAAAATTTAAGTAAAAGATTTTGAAAACATTTTGAAAAACACTAATTGATTCTCAAAAATTAAGAATAGAAAAAGAATCAAGTGATTTTTGAAAAAGATTTGAAATTAGAAATCAAAAAGATTTGATTGAAAACTTATTTTGAAAAAGATGTGATTGAAAAGATATGATTTGAAAACAATTTTAAAAGATATGATTTGAAAACAATTTTAAAAAGATATGATTTGAAAACAATTTTAAAAAGATTTGATTTTAAAAATTAATGACTTGCCTAACAAGAAAGGATATGATTCAAACATAAAACCTTCCTCAACAGAAAAGGCAAAAAATGTTCAATCAAATCATTAATTGTTAGTAAGTATCTTTGAAAAGGAAAGAAATTGATTTTGAGAACATTTGATTGAAAAGATATGATTTGAAAAAGATTTGATTTTGAAAAACTTTGAAAACTTGAAAAAAAATTGATTTTGAAAACAAAATCTTCCTCCTTTGCCATCCTGGCGTTAAACGCCCAGAATGGTGCACATTCTGGCGTTTAACGCCCAAACTACTACCCTTTTGGGCGTTAAACGCCCAGCCAGGGTACCTGGCTGGCGTTTAAACGCCAGTCTGTCTTCTTCACTGGGCATTTTTGAATGCCCAGCTTTTTCTGTGTGATTCCTCTGCAGTATGTTCTGAATCTTCAATTCTCTGTATTATTGACTTGAAAAGACACAAATTAAAAATATTTTTGGATTTTTAATAATAAGGAATAATCAAAATGCAACTAGAATCAAATAATAATGCATGCAAGACACCAAACTTAGCAGTTTGAACACTACTGACACTAATGCATATGAGACACACAAAACACTCAAGTCAAGAGAATTTAAAGATTAGAGCTAGAAAATCATCAAGAACAACTTGAAGATTACTGAAGACACATGCATGAATGCAAAAACATGCAATTGACACCAAACTTAACATGAGACTCTAGACTCAAACAAGAAACATAAAATATTTTTTTTTTTTTATGATTTTGTAATTTTTTTGGCTTTTTCGAAAATTAAGTGAAAAGGAAAATAAAGGTATCAAAATTCTTAGTGAGAATTCCAGGAATCATGCAATGTTAGTCTAAAGCTTTAGTCTAAAGGAATTAGACATAGCTAGCTATGCTTCAGCAAGACATTGCATTCAAGAGCTAAATTGATAAGAATCAATCAGCCTTGGTGATGATAAGAACATCACCTTGAAACACTAGAATTCATTCTTAAGAACTCTGAAGAAAAATAATACCTAATCTAAGCAACAAGATGAACCGTCAGTTGTCCATACACAAGAACAATCCCCGGCAACGGCGCCAAAAACTTGGTGCACGAAATTGTGATCACTACAACTTCGCACAACTAACCAGCAAGTGCACTGGGTCGTCCAAGTAATACCTTACGCGAGTAAGGGTCGATCCCACGGAGATTGGTGGTATGAAGCAAGCTATGGTCATCTTGTAAATCTCAGTCAGGCAGACTCAAATGTATGATGGTGATGAACGAAAAACATAAAGATAAAGATAGAGATACTTATGTAATTCATTGGTGTAAGAGCTTCAGACAAGCGTATGAAGATGCCTTCCCTTCCGTCTCTCTGCTTTCCTACAGTCTTCATCCAATCCTTTCTTACTCCTTTCCATGGCAAGCTCGTATAAGGTCTCACTGTTGTCAGCAGCTACCTCCCATCCGCGCAGTGAAAGCTAATGCAAAGCACTCTGTCACAGTGCTGCCAGTCACCGGTTTGGTTCCCTCCCCTACCGGAATAGAATAACTCTTTTGCGTCTGTCACTAACGCCCAGTAGGTTACAGGTTTGAAGCACGTCACAGTCATTCAATCATTGAATCCTACTCAGAATACCACAGACAAGGTTTAGACCTTCCGGATTCTCTTGAATGCCGCCATCAGGTCCTGCCTATACCACGAAGATTCCGAAGAATCCAAGAGATATTCACCAAGTCTCAGATGCTTGTAGAACAAGAATGGTTGTCAGTCACCTTGTTCATGGGTGAGAATGGTGATGGGCGTCAATCATCACCTTCATCATGTTGAAGAACAAGTGATATCTTGGATAAAGAACAAGTGGAATTTGAATGGAAGAACAATAGTAATTGCATTAATACTCGAGGTACAGCAGAGCTCCACACCTTAATCTATGGTGTGTAGAAACTCCACCGTTGAAAATACATAAGCATAAGGTCTAGGCATGGCCGAATGGCCAGCCTCCCAATGAGGGTTTAATCATCAAAACATGATCAAAAGATAGATAAAAATACAATAGTAAAAGGTCCTATATATAGAAAACTAGTAGTCTAGGGTGTACATAGATGAGTAAATGACATAAAAATCCACTTCCGGGCCCACTTGGTGTGTGCTTGGGCTGAGCAATGAAGGAATTTCGTGTAGAGACGTTTTCTGGAGTTAAACGCCAGCTTTTAATCCAGTTTGGGCGTTTAACTCCCAATTAGGTGCCAGTTCCGGCGTTTAACGCTGGGAATTCTTGGGGTGACTTTGAACGCCGGTTTGGGCCATCAAATCTTGGGCAAAGTATGGACTATCATATATTGCTGGAAAGCCCAGGATGTCTACTTTCCAACGCCGTTGAGAGCGCGCCAATTGGGCTTCTGTAGCTCCAGAAAATCTACTTCGAGTGCAGGGAGGTCAGAATCCAACAGCATCTGCAGTCCTTTTCAGTCTCTGGATCAGATTTTTGCTCAGGACCCTCAATTTCAGTCAGAAAATACCTGAAATCACAGAAAAACACACAAACTCATAGTAAAGTCCAGAAAAGTGATTTTTAATTAAAACTAATAAAAATATACTAAAAACTAACTAAAAGATACTAAAAACATACTAAAAACAATGCCAAAAAGCATACAAATTATCCGCTCATCAGGAACCAACCGGTGATTGGCCGTACTGTGACAGAGTGCGTGAGCATTAGCTTTCACTGCGAGGATGGGATGTAGCTATCAACCATGGGTGATGCCTCCAGACTGGTTAGCTGTGCGAGTGACAGCCGCATAGGATATTTCCCCGAGAGGATGAAAGTAGCCACAGTTGATGGTGAACCCCTATACAAAGCTTGCCATGGAAAGGAGTAAGAAGGATTGGGTAGAAGGAATAGGAGAGCAGGCGTCCGAGAGCTCTACAGCGCCTCCATTCCGCTTATCTGAAATTCCTACCAATGAATCTACATAAGTATTTCTATCCCTTTTATTATTCCCTTTTATTTACAATCCAATAATCACAATTACCCTTTAATCTCCCTAACTGAGATTTGCAAGGTGACCATAGCTTGCTTCATACCAACAATCTCTGTGGATTCGACCCTTACTCACGTAAGGTATTACTTGGACGACCCAGTACACTTGCTGGTTAGTTGAACGGAGTTGTGAAGAAAATAAACAGTGCCCTAAGGGTATATGCCAAAGCTCAAAAGATAGAATAAAATTTATACAACTTAAGAATGTTGAATCACAATTTCGTCCACCAGCCATCATGATTCATAGCATCATGATTGGAGAAGAAGTGGAAGTTCATGAGGTTATAGCCCAAGAACTCTATAAGGTGGCAGACAAGTCCTCTACCTTAGCAAGGTTAGCCTTTCCTCATCTCATTTGTCACCTCTGTTATTCTGTTGGAGTTGACATAGAGGGAGACATCCCCATTGATGAGGATAAGCCCATCACTAAGAAAAGGATGGAGCACACAAGAGACCCCACTCATCATGAGATCCTGAGATGCCTCAAGGGATGCACTTTCCTCCACAAAACTATTGGGAGCAACTGAACACCACCCTAGGAGAACTGAGTTCCAACATGGGACAACTAAGGGTGGAGCACCAAGAACACTCCATCATTCTCCATGAAATTAGAGAAGATCAAAGAATCATGAGAGAGGAGCAACAAAGACAAGGAAGAGACATTGTGGAGCTCAAGCACTCCATAGGATCTTCAAGAAGAAGAATAAGCCGCCATCACTAAGGTGGACCCGTTCTTTAATCTCCTTGTTCTTTATTTTCTGTTTTTCGAATTTTAGTGCTTATGTTTATCTATGTTTGTGTCTTGTGATCATTAGTGTTTTAGTGTCTATGCCTTAAAGTTATGAATGTCCTATGAATCCATCACCTTTCTTAAATAAAAAAAATGTTCTTAATTGAAAAAGAAAAAGAATTGCATGAATTTTGAATTTTATAGCAGTTTAATTATTTTGATGTGGTGGCATTACTTTTGTCTTCTGAATGTATGCTTAAACAGTGCATATGTCTTTTGAATTTGTGGTTCATGAATGTTGGCTCTTGAAAGAATGATGAAAAAGGAGACATGTTACTGAGGATCTGAAAAATCATAAAAAATGATTCTTGAAGCAAGAAAAAGCAGTGAATACAAAAAAAAAAAAGAAAAAAAGAGGCGAAAAAGAAAGAGAAAAAGAAAGAAAAAGAAAGAATAAAGTTGTGATCCAAGGCAAAAAGAGTGTGCTTAAGAACCCTGGACACCTCTAGTTGGGGACTCTAGCAAAGCTGAGTCACAATCTGAAAAGGTTCACCCAATTATGTGTCTGTGGCATGTATGTATCCGGTGGTAATACTGGAAGACAGAGTGCTTTGGGCCACGGCCAAGACTCAATAAGTAGCTGTGTTCAAGAATCATCATACTTAACTAGGAGAATCAATAACACTATCTGGATTCTGAGTTCCTAAAGAAGCCAATCATTCTGAGTTGCAAAGGACAGAGTGAGATGCCAAAACTGTTCAGAGGCAAAAAGCTAAAAGCCCCGCTCATCTAATTAATACTGATCTTCATAGATGTTTTTGGAATTCATTGCATATTCTCTTCTTTTTATCTTATTTGATCTTCAGTTGCTTGAGGACAAGCAACAATTTAAGTTTGGTGTTGTGATGAGCGGATAATTTGTACCCTTTTTGGCATTGTTTTTAGTATGTTTTTAGTATGATCTAGTTAGTTTTTAGTATATTTTTATTAGTTTTTAGTTAAAATTCACTTTTCTGGACTTTACTATGAGTTTGTGTGTTTTTCTGTGATTTCAGGTATTTTCTGGCTGAAATTGAGGGACCTGAGCAAAAATCTGATCCAGAGACTGAAAAGGACTGCAGATGCTGTTGGATTCTGACCTCCCTGCACTCGAAGTGGATTTTCTGGAGCTACAGAAGCCCAATTGGCGCGCTCTCAACGGCGTTGGAAAGTAGACATCCTGGGCTTTCCAGCAATATATGATAGTCCATACTTTGCCCAAGATTTGATGGCCCAAACCGGCGTTTAAAGTCACCCTCAGAAATTCCAGCGTTAAACGCCGGAACTGGCACCTAAATGGGAGTGAAACGCCCAAACTGGCATAAAAGCTGGCGTTTAACTCCAAGAAGAGTCTCTACACGAAATTGCTTCATTGCTCTGCCCAAGCACACACCAAGTGGGCCCGGAAGTGGATTTTTATGTCATTTACTCATCTCTGTAAACCTTAGGCTACTAGTTTTCTATAAGTAGGACCTTTTGCTATTGTATTTTCATCTTGGAATCTTTGGACATCTAGTTCTTAGATCATTTGGGAGGCTGGCCATTCGGCCATGCCTAGACCTCGTTCTTATGTATTTTCAACGGTGGAGTTTCTACACACCATAGATTAAGGTGTGGAGCTCTGCTGTACCTCGAGTATTAATGCAATTACTATTGTTCTTCTATTCAATTCCGCTTGTTCTTTGTCCAAGATATCACTTGTTCTTCAACTTGATGAATGTGATGATCCGTGACACTCATCATCATTCTCACCTATGAACAAGGTGACTGACGACCACTTTTGTTCTACAAGCAACAAAGGCTCTAGTGAATATCTCTTGGATTCCTGATACACGATGCATGGTTGATCGCCTGACAACCGAGTGCTCGCCTGACAAACGAGCCAGCCATTCCGTGAGATCAGAGTCTTCGTGGTATAGGCGAGAATAGATGGCGGCATTCAAGAGAATCCGGAAGGTCTAACCTTGTCTGTGGTATTCTGAGTAGGATTCAATGATTGAATGACTGTGACGTGCTTCAAACTCCTAGCAGGCGGGGCGTTAGTGACAGACGCAAAAGAATCACTGGATTCTATTCCGGCCTGACCGAGAACCAACAGCTGATTAGCCATATGCTGTGACAGAGCATAGGAACATTTTCACTGAGAGGATGGGAGGTAGCCACTGACAACGGTGAAACCCTACATAAGCTTGCCATGGAAAGGAGTAAGAAGGATTGGATGAAGACAGTAGGAAAGCAGAGAGACGGAAGGGAAGGCATCTTCATACGCTTATCTGAAGTTCCTACCAATGAATTACATAAGTACCTCTATCTTTATCTTTATGCTTTATTCGTATATCACTATACCCATTTGAGTCTGCCTGACTAAGATTTACAAGGTGACTATAGCTTGCTTCATACCAACAATCTCCGTGGGATCGACCCTTACTCGCGTAAGGTATTACTTGGACGACCCAGTGCACTTGCTGGTTAATTGTGCAAAGTTGTGTAGTGATCACAATTTCGCGCACCAGCAACCCTAAAGAAAGAGGTAAAAGAGCCCCTAATACAGTTCTTAAGGGATAATGTCGACCTCTCCACATGGAGGGCCGCAGACATGCCGGGTATAGACCCCAAACTAATGTGCCACAAGCTGGCGGTATACCCATGATCTTGGCCAGTACAACAGAAGCGTAGAAAACTCAGACCTAAAAGATACCAAGCTGTGGAAGAACAGGTACAAGCTCTACTAGAGGCAGGATTCATAAGAGAAGTCAAATACCCACTATGGCTAGCTAATATCGTCTTGGTAAAGAAATCAAATGCGAAGTGGTGGATGTGTACCGACTACACTGATCTTAACAAAGCCTGCCCAAAAGATCCCTATCCACTTCCAAATATCGACACTCTAGTGGATGCCTCCTCCGGATACAAGTACCTCTCGTTCATGGATGCTTATTCAGGATACAATCAAATCCCAATGTATCCACCTGATCAGGAAAAAACATCATTCCTAACTCCAAAAGCAAACTATTGTTATGTTGTCATGCCATTCGGACTCAAAAACGCAGGAGCTACATACCAAAGATTAATGAACAAAGTCTTCGTAGACCATATCGGGAAACTCATGGAGGTATATGTGGATGACATGCTGGTGAAAACATAAAATGAGGAGTCATTATTGTCTGACCTCGCACAAGTGTTCGACACCATAAGAAGGCATGACATGCAACTAACCCTGCAAAGTGTACCTTTGCAGTAGAAGCTGGCAAATTTCTAGGTTTCCTGCTAACACAATGAAGAATCGAAGCGAACCTGGATAAAAGCCGGGCCATACTAGACATGAAAAGTCTGACCTGCGTCAAAGAGGTACAACAACTTAACAGAAGACTAGCAGCCTTGTCCAGATTTCTAGCCGGATCGGCCATAAGATCTCCCCCCTTTTACGCCACACTAAGGAAGGGAAAGAGGTTTGAGTGGACACCAGAATGCGAACAAGCTTTCCAGGATTTCAAAAGGTTCCTGGGACAATGACGTTAGGATTTTTGCTAGTAAAGAATTTTATAAAAATATAGTCGCGTTGTAAGTATAGATTCTGAACCAACAGAAAATCCCTTCGTACAAACGTTTTGGTTGTCACAAGTAACAAACCCCTAAATAAATTGATAACCGAAGTATTCAAACCTTCGGTCGTCTTCTCAAGGAATTACAGGGAGGTATGTTCTTATTATTGGTTATGAGTCTTGTAAATTGGGGGTTTTGAAAGTAAGAAAGAAGTATGTTCAATGATAAGAAAATTAAAATAGTAATAATAAAATAAACTTTTGGTAAGGTATTAGAACTGGAAGTCATATCCTTATCAATTGTGATGAAAATTGAATTTTAATCCCACTTAGTTAACCTTTACTAAAGCAAAGGAAAGTCAAGTGGAATGATTAGTTTGATCCTCAAGTCCTAGTCAATCCCTGTGGGAAGACTAGTTTTAGAGCGATCTGCCAATTTCAACCACTACTTTATTTGATAGCTCAAACGTCACCAATTACTTAACCAGAGCCAAAAGGGAAGATTCTAATTAAATTGAAGGCATCATAAATAGAATAAAGCAAGCATAAATCTGAAATACATCAATTGCATTAATAAAAGCAGTCAAATCTAACATGGAAAAGTTCATAAGCCAATTGGGCAATATAAGTCAAATACAAATAAAAGCATTAAAGTATCACAAAGTAGAAGAGAAGTCAAAATAAAGGAGTATTGAACTTGGAGCTCAGAAGAATTATAAGTTGAAATAATAATAAATCCTAAATCCTTTAAGAGGAATCCTAATCCTAAATCCTAAGAGAGAGGAGAGAGCCTCTCTCTTTCTAAAAACTACATCTAAAATTAAGAAAAGTGTATTATGAATGAATCTCCGTTGTATGGATGGACTCCCCCACTTTATGGCCTCTAATCTGTGTTTTCTAGGCCGAAAACTGGGTCAGAAACATCCTAGAAATTGCTGATTGTGAAATCTGGTCCGTACAGGTCGCGGCAAAGTGACGCGGAGGCGTCATCCACACGTTTGCATGGACTGAGATTCGCAGATGCGGCACATTCGCGTTGCCTATCTGTACGGCCACTATGGCGAATTATATATCAAATCGAAACCCCAGACGTTAGCTTTCCAACACAAGTGGAACCGCATCATTTGGATCTCTGTAGCTCAAGTTATGATCGTTTTAGTGCGAGAGGGTCAGGCTGATAGCTTTGCAGTTTCTTCAACATCTTGTATTCCTTCCACTTTTGCATGCTTCTTTTCCATCCTCTGAGCCATTCTTGCCCTGTAATATCTGAAATCACTTAACACACATATCAAGGCATCTAATGGTAATAAGAGAGGATTAATATTAGCAAATATAAAGCCAAAGAAGCATGTTTTCAATCATAGCACAAAATCAGGAAGGAGAATGTAAAACCATGCAAATCATATGAATAAGTGGGCAAGGACTTGATAAAAACCACTCAATTGAGCACAAGATAAACCATGAAATAGGGGTTTATCAACCTTTCCACACTTAAACATTAGCATGTCCTCATGCTAAGCTCAAGAGAGGCTATAAAGGAGTGAAGAGGAATGATAGAGAGTATGCAATGCAACCTATCTATGCGGATGCAACTACATGCAAAATGTTTCTACCTACTTGGTTAAAAGTAAATAAGTTCTTCAAGACAAATATGAACCAAATTACACTAATTCAAATTATACAATAAAAAGCAAGTAAACTTGTAAGAAGATAGCTCATGAAAGTAGGAAACATAGAATCAAGCATTGAACCCTCACTGGTAGTGTATATCACTCTAATCTCTCAAGTGTCCAGGGTCAATCATTCTATTCTTCTCTAATCATGCTTTCTAAACTTCGTTCTTCATCTAACCAATCAACAAATATTTAATGTATACATACAAACATCATGAGGTCTTTTTCAATGTTGTAATGGGGCTAAGGTAGGGTAAGGGTATATATATAAGCTAAGTGAGCTAAATAATTGAGCCCTTGATTAGTCTAAGATGTCACCTAACATATACATACTCTATATAATCTAGAAATCTTGCCTACTTGCCCAATTTTCCCACTTGTGTGTTACATACTCATGCACCAATTTTATTTTTGATTTTATCCCATGTGCATTGATTCTTTAATTTTTGCATTGGAGTAATTTTTGTCCCCTTATTTAATTACTTAATGAATTTTTTTCTTTTTTTTTCTTTTTTTTTGAAACATAAGAATAATATATCAATGCACATGGTGTTTTAATTATTTTGATTTCACATGAGCATGCTCCCAAATTTCAAATAATTTATTCACTTTAATACCTTTTTCCTATCATCCCATGTTCTCATAAATTTTCTCACACTTAGTTGATACACAATTTCTATCCTAAGCTAACCAAGGATTCAACTTAGGATTTTTTTTAATTTGTTTTTCTGCTTAAGGCTAGTAATGTGGTTATAGAACAGAAGGGGATTAAAATGCTCAAGGTGGCTGATGAGTGGATAATTTATACGCTTTTTGGCATTGTTTTTAGGTATTTTTAGTAAGTTCAAGCTACTTTTAGGGATGTTTTCATTAGTTTTTATGCTAAATTCACATTTCTGGACTTTACTATGAGTTTGTGTGTTTTTCTGTGATTTCAGGTAATTTCTGGCTGAAATTGAGGGACTTGAGCAAAACTATGAAAAAGGCTGACAAAAGGACTGCTGATGCTGTTGGAATCTGACCTCCCTGCACTCGAAATGAATTTTCTGGAGCTACAGAATTCCAAATGGCGTGCTCTTAACGGCGTTGGAAAGTAGACATCCAGAGCTTTCCAGCAATATATAATAGTTCATACTTTATTCGGAAATTGATAACATAACTTGGCGTTGAACGCCAAGTACATGCTGCTGTCTGGAGTTAAACGCCAGAAATACGTCATGATCCGGAGTTGAACGCCCAAAACACGTTATAACTTGGAGTTCAACTCCAAGAAAAGCCTCAGCTCGTGGATAGATCAAGCTCAGCCCAAACATGCACCAAGTGGGCCCCGGAAGTGGATTTATGCATCAATTACTTACTCATGTAAACCCTAGTAGCTAGTCTAGTATAAATAGGATAATTTACTATTGTATTAGACATCTTTGGTCTCAGTTTTGTTTTATTCCTCATCTTAAGAGGCTATTGATCACACTCAGGGGGCTGGCCATTTGGCCATGCCTGAACCTCTCACTTATGTATTTTCAACAGTGGAGTTTCTGCACACCATAGATTAAGGGTGTGGAGCTCTGCTGTACCTCAAGTTTCAATACAATTACTCTTACTTTTTATTCAATTCTCTTTTATTCTTATTCCAAGATATACGTTACACTCAACTTTGATGAATGTGATGATCCGTGACACTCATCATCATTCTCACCTATGAACGCGCGTGACTGACAACCACTTCCGTTCTACCTTAGGCCGGACGCATATCTCTTAAATTCCTCAACAGAATCTTCGTGGTATAAGCTAGATAGATGGCGGCATTCATGAGGATCCGGAAAGTCTAAACCTTGTCTGTGGTATTTCGAGTAGGATTCTGGGATTGAATGACTGTGACGAGCTTCAAACTCCTGAAGGCTGGGCGTGATGACAAGCGCACAAGAATCAAGGGATTCTATTCCAACCTGATTGAGAACCGAAAGATGATTAGCCGTGCTGTGACAGAGCATAGGAACGTTTTCACTGAGAGGATGGGATGTAGCCATTGACAACAGTGATGCCCTACATACAGCTTGCCATGGAAAGGAGTAAGAAGGATTGGATGAATGTAATAGGAAAGTAGAGATTCAAGAGGAGCACAGCATCTCCATACACTTATCTGAAATTCCCACTATTAATTTACATAAGTATTTCTATCCCTTTTATTTTCTTTTTATTATTAATTTTCGAAACCCAAAACTATTTAATCTGTCTAACTGAGATTTACAAGGTAACCATAGCTTGCTTCATACCAACAATCTCTGTGGGATCGACCCTTACTCACGTAAGGTTTATTACTTGGACGACCCAGTACACTTGCTGGTTAGTTGAACGAGATTGTGGAAAGAAAGTGCTGAGTTAATTCTTTTTGCACATACCAAAGAGCCATTATTGTTGATATGATCACAATTTCGTCCACCAAGTTTTTGGCGCTGTTGCCGGGGATTGTTCGAGTATGGACAACTGACGGTTCATCTTGTTGCTCAGATTAGGTAATTTTCTTTTCAAAAATCTTTTTCAAAATTTTTCTTTTGTTTTTCATTTTTCCTAACTTTATTTTCGAAAAAAAAAATAATAAAAATCCAAAAAAAAATTAGAAAATTATAAAAATCCAAAATATTTTGTGTTTCTTGTTTGAGTCATGAGTCAATTTTTAAGTTTGGTGTCAATTGCATGTTTTAAAAATTTTTACTTGCATTTTTCGAAAATTCCATGCATTCATAGTGTTCTTCATGATCTTCAAGTTGTTCTTGATAAGTCCTCTTGTTTGATCTTGATGTTTTCTTGTTTTATGTTGTTTGTTGTTTTTCATGTGTATTTTTCGTTTGTTAGAGTCCATGCATTAAAGATTTCTAAGTTTGGTGTCTTGCATGTTTTCTTTGCATCAAAAATTTTTCAAAATTATGTTCTTGATGTTCATCATGATCTTCAAAGTGTTCTTGGTGTTCATTTTGACATTCATAGCATTCTTGCATGCATCATGAGTTTTGATTCATAATTTTCATGTTGTGAGTCATTTTTGTTGTTTTTCTCTCTCATCATTAAAAATTCAAAAATAAAAAAATATCTTTTCCTTATTTCCCTCCAAATTTTTGAAATTTTGGGTTGACTTGGTCAAAAATTTTTAAAATTAGTTGTTTCTTACAAGTCAAGTCAAAATTTCAATTTTAAAAATCTTATCTTTTTAAAATCTTTTTTTCAAAAATCATATCTTTTTCATTTTTCTATCATTTTCGAAAATTTCAAAAATCTTTTTTTTCAAAATATTTTCAAAATCTTTTTCTTATCTCTATATCAAATTTTTGAAAATATGCTAACAATTAATGTGATTGATTCAAAAATTTGAAGTTTGTTACTTTCTTGTTAAGAAAGGTTCAATCTTTAAGTTCTAGAATCTTATCTTGTAGTTTCTTGTTAGTGAAGTAAATAATTTCAAAATTTTTTTAAAATTAAATCTTTTTATCTCTTATCTTATCTTTTTCAAAAATTTTATCTTCTTCAAAATTTGATTTCAAAATATCTTATCTAACTTCTTATCTTCTTATCTTTTTTAAAATTTGATTTCAAATCTTTTTTTCAATCAACTAACTAACTTTTTGTTTGTTTCTTATCTTTTTCAAAACCACCTAACTACTTTTTCCTCTTCAATTTTCGAAAATATCTCTCCCTTTTTCAAATTTTTTTTTAATTAACTAAATGTTTCATGTTTTAATTTTAATTACATTTATCTCTAATTTTCGAAAATCACTAATCCCTTTTTCAAAATTATTTTCGAAATTCTCTTTCTCTTTTCTTATTCTATTTAATTATTTAATTACTAACACTTCTCTTCACCTCTCTTCATCTAAAAATCCGAACCCAATATATCCTTTGTGTTTGGATTCTTCACTTTTATTTCTTCTACCCCCTTCTTTTTCTACTAATATAAAAGAATCTCTATACTGTGACATAGAGGATTCCTCTTCTTTTCTTGTTTTCTTCTCTTTCATATGAGCAGGAACAGGGAAAAAGGTACTCTTGTTGAAATTGATCCAGAACCTGAAAGGACTCTGAAAAGGAAACTAAGAGAAACTAAATTACAACAATCCAGAAACAACCTTTCAGAAATTTTCGAACAAGAGAAGGAGATGGCAGCCGAAAATAATAATAATGCAAGGAGAATGCTTGGTGACTTCACAAAGCCAACGTCCAAATTTGATGGAAGAAGCATCTCCATTCCTGCCATTGGAGCCAATAATTTTGAGCTTAAGCCTCAACTAGTTGCTTTAATGCAACAAAACTGCAAGTTTTATGGACTTCCATCTGAAGATTCTTATTAGTTTTTAACTGAGTTCTTGCAGATCTGTGAGACTGTAAAAACGAATGGAGTTGATCCTGAAGTCTACAGACTCATGCTTTTCCCTTTTGCTGTAAGAGACAGAGCTAGAATATGGTTGGATTCACAACCTAAGGATAGCCTGGACTCCTGGGATAAGCTGGTCACTGCCTTCTTGGATAAATTCTTTCCTCCTCAAAAGCTGAGCAAGCTGAGAGTGGATGTTCAAACCTTCAAACAAAAAGATGGTGAATCCTTCTATGAAGCTTGGGAAAGATACAAGCAGCTGACCAAAAGATGTCCATCTGACATGTTTTCAGAATGGATCATATTAGATATATTCTATTATGGTCTATCTGAATTTTCGAAAATATCATTGGACCATTCTGCAGGTGGATCGATTCACCTAAAGAAAACGCCTGAAGAGGCTCAAGAACTCATTGACATGGTTGCAAATAACCAGTTCATGTACACCTTTGAGAGGAATTCCGTGAATAATGGGACACCTCAGAAGAAGGGAGTTCTTGAAATTGATGCTCTGAATGCCATATTGGCTCAGAACAAAGTGTTGACTCAACAGGTCAACATGATCTCTCAAAATCTGAATGGATGGCAACATGCATCCAACAGTACTAAAGAGGCAGCTTCTGAAGAAGCTTATGATCCTGAGAACCCTGCCATGGCAGAGGTTCATTACATGGGTGAACCTTATGGAAACACCTATAACTCATCATGGAGAAATCATCCAAATTTCTCATGGAAGGATCAACAAAAGCCTCAACAAGGCTTTAACAATGGTGGACGCAATAGGCTGAGCAATAGCAAGCCATATCCATTATCTTCTCAGCAACAGACAGAGAATTCTGAACAAAACACCTCTAATTTAGCCAATATAGTCTCTAATCTGTCAAAGGCCACTTTCAGTTTCAGGAGTGAAACAAGATCCTCTATTAGAAATCTGGAAGCACAAGTGGGCCAACTGAGTAAGAAAGTCATTGAAACTCCTCCCAGTATTCTCCCAAGCAATACAGAAGAGAATCCAAAAGGAGAGTGCAAGGCCATTGATATAATCAATATGGCCGAATGCACAAGGGAGGAGGAGGACGAAAATCCTAGTGAGAAAGACCTCATGGGACGTCCCTCAAGCAAGAAGGAGTTCCCTATTAAGGATCCAAAGCAATCTGAGGCTCATATAGAGACCATAGAGATTCCATTAAATCTCCTTCTGCCATTCATGAGCTCTGAAGACTATTCTTACTCAGAAGAGGATGAAGATGTAACTGGAGAGCAAGTTGCTCAATACTTAGGAGCTATCATGAAGCTGAATGCCAAGTTGTTTTGGTAATGAGACTTGGGAAAGTGAACCTCCCTTGCTCATTAATGAACTAGATACCTGGATTCAGCAAACTCTACCTCAAAAGAAACAAGATCCTTGCAAGTTTTTAATACCTTGTACCATAGGCACCATGACCTTTGCAAAAGCTCTGTGTGATCTGGGGTCAGGGATAAATCTTATGCCACTCTCTGTAATGGAGAAGCTGGGGATCATTGAGGTACAACCTGCCTTGTTCTCATTACAATTGGCAGACAAGTCATTGAGACAAGCTTATGGATTAGTAGAGGACGTGCTAGTAAAGGTTGAAGGCCTTTACATCCCTGTTGATTTCATAATCTTAGACACTAGGAAGGAAGAGGATGATTGCATCATCCTTGGAAGACCTTTCCTAGCCACAGCAGGAGCTGTGATAGATGTCAACAGAGGTGAATTAGTCCTTCAACTGAATGGGGACTACCTTGTGTTTAAGACACATGGCCATCCCTCTGTGACAAAAGAGAGTAAGCATGAAGAGCTTCTCTCAGTTCAGAGTCAAGAAGAGCCCCCACAGTCAAACTCTAAGTTTGGTGTTATGAGGCCACAACCAAACTCTAAGTTTGGTGTTAAGACCCCATATCCAAACTTTAAGTTTGGTGTTGGGACTATACAACATTGACCTGATCACCTTTGTGGCTCCATGAGAGCCACTGTCAAGCTATTGACATTAAAGAAGCGCTTGTTGGGAGGCAACCCAATTTTATTTATCTAATTTTTATTTTATTTTATTGTTATTTTGTGTTTTATTAGGTACATGATCATGAGGAGTCACGAAAAAATCATAAAAATTAAAAACAGAATCAAAAACAGCAGAAGAAAAAAAATCACACCCTAGAGGAAGCACAAGCTGGCATTCAACGCCAGTAAGATGCATCTGGCCGGCGTTCAACGCCAGAACAGAGCATCATTCTGGCGCTGAACGCCAGAAACAAGCAACATTCTGGCGCTGAACGCCAGGAATGTGCCTAGAGAAGAAAAGCTGGCGTTGAACGCCAGTAACAAGCATGAAACTGGCGTTCAACGCCAGGAACATGCTTTACATGGGCGTTGAACGCCCAGAATGTGCACCACACGGCGTTTAAACGCCAGAATGGTGTGCAAAGGCAATTTACACGCTTATTTGGTGCAAGGATGGAATTCCTTGACACCTCAGGATCTGTGGACCCCACAGGATCACCTCAAGATCTGTGGACCCCACAGGATCCCCACCTAACATATTCCCACCTTAGCTCCTAATCCTAGTTTTTCTCTTCCCAATCACCCCCTTCACCACTCACATCCATCCACTCTTCCCCATAAACCCCACCTACCTTCAAAAAATTCAAAACCATTCCCCCCCAATTCCCACCCTAAATGGCCGAACCTATATCTCTCCCTCTCTACCATTTTCTCTTCTTCTTCTTCTTCTCTTCTTTCTTCTATTGCTCAAGGACGAGCAATATTTTAAGTTTGGTGTGGTCAAAGCACAATCTTTTTTGTTTTCCACTACCATCAATGGCACCTAAGGCCGGAGAATCCTCTAGAAAAGGAAAAGGGAAGACAAAAGCTTCCACCTCCGAGTCATGGGAGATGGAAAGATTCATCTCCAAGAGCCATCAAGACCACTTCTATGATGTTGTGGCAAAGAAGAAGGTGATCCCCGAGGTCCCTTTCAAGCTCAAGAAAAATGAGTATCCGGAGATCCGACATGAAATCCGAAGAAGAGGTTGGGAAGTCTTAACCAACCCCATGCAACAAGTCAGAATCTTAATGGTTCAAGAGTTCTATGCCAATGCATGGATCACTAGGAACCATGATCAAAGTATGAACCCGAATCCAAAGAATTATCTCACAATGGTTCGGGGAAAATACTTAGATTTTAGTCCGAAAAATGTGAGGTTGGCGTTTCACTTGCCCATGATGCAAGGAGATGAACGCCCCTACACTAGGAGGGTCAACTTTAATCAAAGGTTGGACCAAGTCCTAATGGACATATGTGTGGAAGGAGCTCAGTGGAGAAGAGACTCCAAAGGCAAGCCAGTTCAACTAAGAAGACTGGATCTCAAGCCTGTGGCTAGAGGATGGTTGGAGTTCATTCAACGCTCCATCATTCCTACTAGCAACCGATCTGAAGTTACTGTGGATCGGGCCATCATGATTCACAGCATCATGATTGGAGAGGAAGTAGAAGTTCATGAAGTCATCTCCAATGAATTCTACAAAATAGCCGACAAGCCCTCCACCATGGCACGGCTAGCTTTTCCTCACCTTATTTGCCATCTATGTTACTCAGCTGGAGTTATCATAGAAGGAGACATCCCCATTGAAGAGGATAAGCCCATTACCAAGAAGAGGATGGAGCAAGCAAGAGAGACCCTCCACGGTTCTCAAGAGATGCATGAGGAAGCTCATCATCAAGAAATCCCTGAGATGCCTCAAGGGATGCACTTTCCTCCCAATAACTATTGGGAACAACTCAACACTTCCTTAGAAGATTTGAGCCACAATGTTGAACAATTAAGGGTGGAACATCATGAGCACTCCATCATTCTCCAAGAAATAAGAGAAGATCAAAGAGCAATGAGGGAGGAGCAACAAAGGCAAGGAAGGGACATAGAAGAGCTTAAGGACATTGTTGGTCCTTCAAGAAGAAGACGCCACTAAAGGTGGATTCATTCCTTGTTCTTATTTCTTTCTGTTTTTTGGTTTTTAATGTTGTGTTTATCTATGTTTTGTGTCTCTACTTCATGATCATTAGTGTTTAGTAACTATGTCTTAAAGCTATGAATAAATTCCATTAATCCTTCACCTCTCTTAAAATAAAAATGTTTTAATTCAAAGAACAAGAAGTACATGAATTTCGAATTTATCCTTGAATTTAGTTTAATTATATTGATGTGGTGACAATACTTATTGTTTTCTGAATGAATGCTTGAACAGTGCATATTTTTGATCTTGTTGTTTATGAATGTTAAAATTGTTGGCTCTTGAAAGAATGATGAACAAAGAGAAATGTTATTGATGATCTGAAAAATCATGAAATTAATTCTTGAAGCAAGAAAAAGCAGTGAAAAAGAAAGCTTGCGAAAAAAAAAAGAAAAAAAAAATGGCGAAAAAAAAGAGAGAAAGAAAAAGCAAGCAGAAAAAGCCAATAGCCCTTAAAACCAAAAGGCAAGGGTAAAAAGGATCCAAGGCTTTGAGCATCAATAGATAGGAGGGCCCAAGGAAATAAAATCCAGGCCTAAGCGGCTAAACCAAGCTGTCCCTAACCATGTGCTTGTGTCATGAAGGTCCAAGTGAAAAACTTGAGACTGAGTGGTTAAAGTCGTGATCCAAAGCAAAGAGAGTGTGCTTAAGAGCTCTGGACACCACTAATTGGGGACTCTAGCAAAGTTGAGTCACAATCTGAAAAGGTTCACCCAGTTATGTGTCTGTGGCATTTATGTATCTGGTGGTAATACTGGAAAACAAAGTGCTTAGGGCCACGGCCAAGACTCATTAGTAGCTGTGTTCAAGAATCAACATGCTTAACTAGGAAAGTCAATAACACTATCCGAAATTCTAAGTTCCTAGAGAAGCCAATCATTCTAAACTTCAAAGGAAAAAGTGAGATGCTAAAACTGTTCCGAGGCAAAAAGCTACAAGTCCCGCTCATCTAATTATAATTAATATTCATTGATATTCTGGACTTTATAGTATATTCTCTTCTTTTTATCCTAATTGATTTTCAGTTGCTTGGGGACAAGCAACAATTTAAGTTTGGTGTTGTGATGAGCGGATAATTTATACGCTTTTTGGCATTGTTTTTAGGTATTTTTTAGTAAATTCAAGCTACTTTTAGGGATGTTTTCATTAGTTTTTATGCTAAATTCACATTTCTGGACTTTACTATGAGTTTGTGTGTTTTTTTGTGATTTCAGGTAATTTCTGGCTGAAATTGAGGGACTTGAGCAAAACTCTGAAAAAGGCTGACAAAAGGACTGCTGATGCTGTTGGAATCTGACCTCCCTGCACTCGAAATGGATTTTCTGGAGCTACAAAACTCCAAATGGCGCGCTCTCAACGGCGTTGGAAAGTAGACATCCAGATCTTTCCAGCAATATATAATAGTCCATACTTTATTCGGAAATTGACGACGTAATTTGGCGTTGAACACCAAGTACATGCTGCTGTCTGGAGTTAAACGCCAGAAATACGTCATGATCCGGAGTTGAACGCCCAAAACACGTTATAACTTGGAGTTCAACTCCAAGAAAAGTCTCAGCTCGTGGATAGATCAAGCTCAGCCCAAACATACACCAAGTGGGCCCCGGAAGTGGATTTATTCATCAATTACTTACTCATGTAAACCCTAGTAGCTAGTCTAGTATAAATAGGATAATTTACTATTGTATTAGACATCTTTGGTCTCAGTTTTGTTTTATTCCTCATCTTAAGAGGCTATTGATCACACTCAGGGGGCTGGCCATTCGGCCATGCCTGAACCTCTCACTTATGTATTTTCAACAGTGGAGTTTCTGCACACCATAGATTAAGGGTGTGGAGCTCTGCTGTACCTCAAGTTTCAATACAATTACTCTTACTTTTTATTCAATTCTCTTTTATTCTTATTCCAAGATATACGTTACACTCAACTTTGATGAATGTGATGATCCGTGACACTCATCATCATTCTCACCTATGAACGCGCGTGACTGACAACCACTTCCGTTTTACCTTAGGCCGGACGCATATCTCTTAGATTCCTCAACAGAATCTTCGTGGTATAAGCTAGATAGATGGCGGTATTCATGAGGATCCGGAAAGTCTAAATCTTGTCTGTGGTATTTCGAGTAGGATTCTGGGATTGAATGACTGTGATGAGCTTCAAACTCCTGAAGGCTGGGCGTGATGACAAGCGCAAAAGAATCAAGGGATTCTATTCCAACCTGATTGAGAACCGACAGATGATTAGCCGTGCTGTGACAGAGCATAGGAACATTTTCACTGAGAGGATGGGATGTAGCCATTGACAACGGTGATGCCCTACATACAGCTTGCCATGGAAAGGAGTAAGAAGGACTGGATGAATGTAATAGGAAAGTAGAGATTCAAGAGGAGCACAGCATCTCCATACACTTATCTGAAATTCCCACTATTAATTTACATAAGTATTTCTATCCCTTTTATTTTCTTTTTATTATTAATTTTCGAAACCCAAAACTATTTAATCTGCCTAACTGAGATTTACAAGGTAACCATAGCTTGCTTTATACCAACAATCTCTGTGGGATCGACCCTTACTCACGTAAGGTTTATTACTTGGACGACCCAGTACACTTGCTGGTTAGTTGAACGAGATTGTGGAAAGAAAGTGCTGAGTTAATTCTTTTTGCACATACCAAAGAGCCATTATTGTTGATATGATCACAATTTCGTCCACCAGTGGCTAACAAGGGTGACATAAAAGGGTAGGCTTTATTTGGGATAAGTGAGTAAAAATTCAAATGATGGCCTGAATCATATGCAAGCATGTAAATACACTAAATAATGGAAATATAGAATGGAACAAAGCAAAGATTGCAATCATAGAGAAGAAAACACACAAGAATAAAATATTTATGGTTAAATAATGTAACCATGTAAATAAGCTCAAATCTCATAGGTTGTGTGTTCTAGCTTTTAACTATGTTCCAAATACAACTTCCAAACAAATTTAACATTTAGAAAATTTTAATTTAAATTTTTTTAACTTAAATTAGTGAAATTTTTTCAAAAATAGGGTCTTAAAAAGAAACTTATTATTTTTCAACCAAGTAGTACTTAAATGCATAAAATCAAATAAACATGCAATGCAACAATGAACTATAAATGAAACAATGGTGTTGAAAAAAAGAAAATAGCTAACCCATGGAGATCGGTATCGACCTCTCCACACTTAAAGATTGCACCCTCCTCGGTGCATGTTGAGATGTGCAGGTGGACGAATTGCTCCAACTGATGCTTTTCTCCAAAGATTGTACGGTAAACTTGTTCACAGTTCCAGTTAGAAACTCGTCTTTTTCCCTCTGGGTGGCCAGCCTGAAAGAAGAGGAAAAAGAAGAAAAAGTAACCCAGAAATAAAAATAAGAATATAAATAAAATCTAGGTGGGTTAATGCCAAATAATGATGGACTCAATTACATGGTAGCTACAACATGCAAGTGAGAAAATAATAGAAGCACATGGCATGTCAACTAAATAGTAAACAAGTTAAGAAGCACCTAAAATAATGCAGGAGATATGCAACAGATGAGTAAAAAGATTGTAACACCAATGTAAAATAGCAGATATAGAAAAGAAAGGGAGAAGAAGAAAGAAGAGAGTAAAGAGAGAAGAAGAAAAAGAATGAATAAGGTGAAGAATAGAGATAATAGAAGAAAGGAAAGAAGGAAGAAGAAAGAATTAAGAAAGGGGAAAGAAAAAGATTAAGAAAAGATAAGATAGTTAGCGCTGGGATGGATAGGCTGTGCGACGCAGGAGACGCGGACGCGCGGAGCACGTGGTCACATGGATAGTGCTTCGAGGAAGTGACGCAAACGCGTGTGGCACGCGGACGCGTGACTCGATTTGTGCTAGTGGCGCGAGTGCAGTCTCGCGTTCGCACAACTCTCTGTTTAAATGCATTTTGCCAAAAATCTGGGTGACGAGGTTGCGTGGGGGACGCGATTGCGTGGATGGCCTATTTTGAAAAATGAGGCGTACGTGTGGGGCACGTGTTCCCGTGGTAGGGCTTGTGCTTCTAGTACGAGTCCAGCCCAATTCCAGCTCAACTTTCGGCCATACACCGTTTTTACGTCGATTTTGAGGCACGCGTTCGCGTGGGTGACGCAGACGCGTGGGAGGCGTTTTTCCCACATGACGCGGACGCGTCAGCGACGCGGTCGCGTGGACCAATTTATGCCAAAGGCACGCCTCCAGCCACGCTTTCGCGTGACTCTCTGTTCACTTTTCTTTTCTTTCCAACGCACATATGACGCGGACGCGTCAGCGATGCTGTCGCGTCGCGTGCGAAATTTTTTTTTATGCAGTATGCAGAATGCAAAATGCAATGAATGTCATGCAAAAATTTCAGGTTCAAACAAAATTCAAAAACAAAGCAAAATGGAATGGGAACGATCATACCACGGTGGGCTGTCTCCCACCCAGCACTTTTAGTTAAAGTCCTTAAGTTGGACATTTGGTGAGCTTCCTATTATGGCAGCTTGTGCTTGTATTGATCCAAGAATCCCCACCAATGTTTGTACGTCCAATATCCTCCGGGATCCCAAACCTTGCTTGTGCACCCGTCTTCTTGTTGATCATCATGATTCCATCCGGGTGGCAAGCAGTCCGAATTCTCACTGAAGCGGCCAAACAACATCTTAGACCCATTCAATTGAGCTCTATACCAACCCTTGCATTTAAACTTAAAGCTTCCAACCATAATGAACTTTGCAGGATAATTCTTACTACTGACCATCTTCCTCTTACTCTTAATACCAAAAAGAGCTCTAAGCTGACCATCCGTCTCTAGTAGCCCATATTCAAGTGGGAAAGTAAAGGATAAGGATAGGAATTTTACCCACTTGAATGTTGTGTTGGATGGTAATGGTCTTGGGAGAGATATTTCTAATGAATTTGCAAGCTCCACTCCCTTGTGCTATTCTCTGACAACTTCCACCTCTTTGTAAGCTTCTTCAATTTCAACCTCTTCCTCTTGGTGGCTTTCTTCCAATTCAACCTCTTCTTCATTATTTACCAAGGGCATGGGAGGTTGTGCTTCTTCTTCTTTAAACTCCATCTCTTGATCTACCTCTTCCAAGTCTTCAACCATGACATGCCTTGGAGGTTGTACACCCTCTTCAACATCAATTTCAAACATCTTGGAAGGAGGCTTTATGAACGGACTTTCCAATGGAGACTCAGCATCTCCTAAGTCTTCAACCAACTCTTCTTCTTCTACAATGACAGCGTTCTCTACTTGTTCCAGTACGAAGTTATGCTCTATGCTGTCCACTGGAGTTTCTAGTGTCTTCTTCGTGCTACGTTCTTCATTAGATTCTCCACATGAAGCCATGGGAGTCTGTTGAGTGTCTGAACGTCTGGAAGATAATCAATTTATTGCTTGCTCTAGTTGATGAAGGGTTGCATTAAATTGGTCTATTGATTCTTCGAAGCGAACCTGTGATTCTTGGCTTGATGGATATGGACATGGTGCATATGGAGGTGGTGGTCCTTGGGAGTAATTGGATTGGAATTGGGGTGGTTCTATATATGGTTCATATGGTGGTTGGTGTGGTGGATAAGGGTTAGGGTCATATGGGGGTGTTTGGTGGTAAGGGGCTTGTGAGTCTGGTAGTTCAAAATTATATTGAAGAGGAGGGGGTTCATGGGCATATGGTGGGTCTTGTTGGTAACTACAAGGGGGTCCACCATATCTATAAACTTGGTATGCATTGTAGAATGGTCTTTGTCCATGATATCCTGGAAGGTGTTGTTGCCTAAAGGGTTGATCAGATCCTCTTGGCTCTGTCCATCTTTGATTGCTTTGACCTTGATGCATATTCCTGTTATAGCTTCCTCTTCCTGCAACATAGTTGTAACCAGACTCATAGCCAAAGTGGTGAGAGTTCACAGTAGTAGGAGAAAATGAGAATAAAAACTAACAAAAAGAAAATATTTTGAAAAAGATATGATTTTTGAAAAAAAAGATAAGATAAGATTTTGAAAAAGATATGATTTTTTTGAAAAAGATTTGAATTTTGAAAAATAAGATAAGATAAGATAAAAATTTTAAAATCTGAAAAAAAAATTTTTTGAAAAAAATATTTACAATAACCAACAATAAGGCACACGTTTGCAATTCCCCGGCAATGGTGCCATTTTAACGTTAGGATTTTTGCTATTAAAGAATTTTATAAAAATATAGTCGCATTGTAAGTATAGATTCTGAACCAACAGAAAATCCCTTCGTACAAACGTTTTGGTTGTCACAAGTAACAAACCCCTAAATAAATTGATAATTGAAGTATTCAAGCCTCGGGTCGTCTTCTCAAGGAATTGCGGGGAGGTATGTTCTTATTATTGGTTATGAGTCTTGTAAATTGGGGGTTTTGAAAGTAAGAAAGAAGTATGTTCAATGATAAGAAAATTAAAATAGTAATAATAAAATAAACTTTTGGCAAGGTATTAGAACTGGAAGTCCTATCCTTATCAATTGTGATGAGAATTGGATTTTAATCCCACTAAGTTAACCTTTACTAAAGCAAAGGAAAGTCAAGTGGAATGATTAGTTTGATCCTCAAGTCCTAGTCAATCCCTGTGTGAAGAATAGTTTTAGAGCGATCTGCCAATTTCAACCACTGCTTTATTTGATAGCTCAAGCGTCACCAATTACTTAACTAGAGCCAAAAGGGAAGATTCTAAATTAAATTGAAGGCATCATAAATAGAATAAAGCAAGCATAAATATGAAATACCTCAATTGCATTAATAAAAGCAGTCAAATCTAACATGGAAAAGTTCATAAGCCAATTGGGCAATATAAGTCAAATACAAATAAAAGCATTAAAGTATCTCAAAGTAGAAGAGAAGTCAAAATAAAGGAATATTGAACCTGGAGCTCAGAAGAATTGTAAGTTGAAATAATAATAAATCCTAAATCCTTTAAGAGGAATCCTAATCCTAAATCCTAAGAGAGATGAGAGAGCCTCTCTCTCTAAAAACTACATCTAAAATTAAGAAAAGTGTATTATGAATGAATCTCCGTTGTATGGATGGACTCCCCCACTTTATGGCCTCAAATTTGTGTTCTCTGGGTAGAAAAATAGGTCAGAAACAGCGCAAAAATCACTGATTGTGAAATCTGGTCCGTACAGGTCGCGGCAAAGTGACGCGGAGGCGTCATCCACGCGTTTGCGTGCAATGAGATTCGCAGATGCGACGCGTCCACGTGGAGCGTGCGTTCGCGTCATCTATCTATACGGTCACTATGGCGAATTATATATCAAATTGAAGCCCCGGATATTAGCTTTCCAACGCAAGTGGAACTGCATCATTTGGATATCTATAACTCAAGTTAGGATCATTTTAGTGCGAGAGGGTCAGGCTGACAGCTTTGCAGTTCCTTCAACTTCTTGTATTCCTTCCACTTTTGCATGCTTCTTTTCCATCCTCTGAGCCATTTCTGCCCTGTAATCTCTGAAATCACTTAACACACATATCAAGGCATCTAATGGTAATAAGAGAGGATTAATATTAGCAAATATAAGGTCAAAGAAGCATGTTTTTAATCATAGTACAAAATCAGGAAGGAGAATGTAAAACCATGCAAATCATATGAATAAGTGGGCAAGGACTTGATAAAAATCACTCAATTGAGCACAAGATAAACCATGAAATAGGGGTTTATCAGACAACCACCTATTCTAACTCGACCACGGGAAGGAGAACTACTTGTATTGTACCTCGCAGTAGGAAATCGGGCAATAGCCTCAAACTAGTCAAAGAAGATGAAAGTGGACAACAACCCATCTACTTCATCAGCAAGGCCCTACAAGGGTCTGAACTGAACTACCAAAGAATAGAAAAGTTCGCCTATGCTCTCATACTAACCTCCTGACGACTCCACCCATATTTTCAAGCTCACACCATCAAAGTTCGGACCAACCAGCCCATAAAAAGCATTCTACAGAAGACGGATCTAGTTGGAAGAATTTTACAATGGGTAGTTGGAGTTCGATCTTTAGTATGAAGCCTAGACCGCCAACAAATCACAGTATTTGGCCGACTTCATTGCAGAGTACACTGACACCTCGGGAACTCCTACAAAATGGAATCTTTATGTAGACGGCTCTTCAAACAAAACCGGGAGCGGTGCAGGTGTGATAATAGAAAGTGATCAGGGAACCCAAATCGAACTCTCCCTAAAATTTAAGTTCCCTGTGTCAAACAACCAGACCGAATACAAAGCATTACTAGCTAGTTTGAGGATGGCTAAGGAGGTTGGAATTCAAAGGCTTATCATCTTCAGTGATTCGCAAGTCGTCACCTCACAAATAGCAGGGAGCTACCAAGCTAAGGACTCCACCATGAAAAAATACCTGGACAAAATCAGGGAACCGCTTGGACAGCTCAGGGAATATGAGGTCCGCCATATACCTCGAGAACAGAATGCTCGAGCTGATGCACTCTCAAAATTAGCCAGCACCAAATCAGGGGCCAATAATAGAAGCCTCATCTAGGAAGTATTGCAAATTCCATCAATCTCAGGGGGAAGAAAAGGTCCTAGCCATAACAGGTCAGGATCATGGATGGATGACCCCCATAATTAACTACCTCAAAACAGAGACACTCCCGACAGATAAGAAGGAGGCGAAGAGACTAAAACGGGAGGCACAATACTACACCATCATAAATAATACTCTATACAAGAGAGGGATTTCAACACTACTATTAAAATGTGTGCCGACCTCTAACACAAAGGAAGTTTTGGAAGAAGTATACAGTGGCATGTGTGGCAACCATCTCGGAGCATGAGCTCTCTCCAAAAAAGTACTCCGAGCCGGATTCTTTTGGCCGACCTTGCAAAAAGAAGCAACCGAGTTCATTAAGATATGCCCACCATGTCAAAAACATGCCAACTTCCACATCGCCCCACCACAGGAACTCATCAGCATAACATCACATTGGCCATTCGTAAGATGGGGACACGACCTCCTAGGACCATTTCCCCAGGGATCAGGACAAGTCAAGTTCCTCATTGTAGGGGTCGATTACTTCACAAAATGGATTGAGGCAGAGCCTCTAGCTAATGCCACTGCTCAAAGAGTCAGAAGTTCTTATACAGAAATATTGTCACAAGGTTTGGGGTCCCCCACTCTATCACCATAGATAATGGCACTCAGTTTACAGACGCAAGTTTCAGGAAGTTGGTAGCTGACTTGAAAATAAAGCACCAATTCACATCCGTAGAACACCCCCAAGCTAATGGACAAGCGGAAGCTGCCAACAAAGTCATACTAGTCAGGTTAAAACAGAGACTATAGGATGCAAAAGGAGCCTAGGCTGAAGAACTCCCACAAGTCCTATGGGCATATCGGACAACTCCGCACTCCACGACGAGGGAATCACCCTTCCGACTAGCTTACGGAATGGAGGCAATGATCCCAGTGAAAGTCGAAGAAGGGTCCCCCAGAACGACCTTCTACAGTGAAGAGGCCAACTCCCAACTTCAAAGGGAAGAGCTCGACCTACTTCCAAAAATCTGGGAAAGAGCTCGGATCAAGGAGGAGGGGTTAAAATGCCGAATGGCCTCAAGATACAATCGGAAGGTAGTACAGTTAAGCTTTGCCAACAACGACCTTATCCTAATTCATAATGATATCGGAACAAGTCGACCTGGAGAGGAAAAACTGGTGGCTAACTGGAGAGGACCCTACTGAGTCACAAAGGTACTGGGAAAAGGCTACTACGGGGTGTCCGAACTCGAGGGGCGAGAGCTACCAAGGTCATGGCACGCCTGTAACCTAAAAAGATATTATAATTAAGAGGTAATAAAAGATCTTAGGACAAGGTGCACTCTTTTTCCTAAAAAAGGTTTTTTAACGAGGCACCGAGCTAAGATCTGCAAATTACCTGAATTAGAGGGGTAAAACACCCACATGTACATATTTTTGCCTATATGTCAATTTTTCTATTTGAATAAAGTTTTCCAGATTTTCTACAAAGCTTCTCTACAGGTCGGCAAGGTAAAAATCAAATTCACCACCTGACCACGATGAAAACCAAATTCATCATCTAATTTCGACAAAGGTCGGCAAAAAGTGAAAACTAAATTCACTGCTCGATCAAGACAAAGCTACAGGTTGGCAAGATGAAGATCAAATTCACCGTCCGATCACGACAAAATCGACAAAGTTATAAAAAGTAATCCATAAGCTGAGGCCTGGCCAGCCCTGACTAAAAAATGGATTACTAGAAATAACTTAAGACGGACCGACATGAAGAAGTCAGACCAATCAACCAAAGTGACAAAAAAAGTTATAAAAAAAGTGATCCATAGAAAGAGGCCTGACGAGGTCTGAGAAAAAATGGATTACTAAAATAACTTAGGACGGACCGACATGAAGAATTCGGACCCGACTAATCAAAGCGACAAAGTTATAAAAGTAATCCGTTGAAAGAGGCCTGATCAGCCCTTATCAAAAGTGGATTACTAGAAATAACCTAGAAGGGATCGACATGAAGAAGTCGGCCCAAGCCGATCAAAAGTGACAAAAGTTATAAAAAGTAAATCCATAAAAAGAGATCCAGCAAGGTCCAACTGAAAATGGATTACTAGAAATAACGCAAGAAGGTTTGACAAAGAGAAGTCGACCGACATAAGGCGTGCGCAAGAAGGGACACAGCTCGACCCAAAGAAAGCCACGACCTCACAAGTGTTCTATGAGAATACTAAAAAATAATAGTCAAACAAGGTGATAAACCACTATTTTATGGTTTATCTTGTGCTCAATTGAGTGGTTTTTATGAACTCTTTACCCACTTATTCATATGATTTGCATGGTTTTACATTCTCCTTCCTGATTTTGTGCTATGACTGAAAACATGCTTCTATGGCTTTTATTTTCTTTTATTTAATTCCTCTCTTATTATCATTCAATGCCTTGATATGTGTGTTAAGTGATTTCAGGGATTACAGGGCAAGAATGGCTTAGAGGATGGAAAGGAAGCATGCAAAAGTGGAAGGAATACAAGAAGTTGAAGAAATTGCTAAGCTGTCCAGCCTGACCTCTTTGCACTCAAATTGTCATAACTTGAGCTATAGAGATCCAAATGAGATGGTTCTAGTTGCGTTGGAAAGCTAACGTCCGGGGCTTCGATTTGATATATAATTTACCATAGTGGCCGTACAGATAGGCGATGCGAACGCGCGCTCCACGCAGATGCATCGCATCTGCGAATCTCATTCCACGCAAACGCGTGGATGACGCCTCCGCGTCACTTTGCCGCGACCTGTACGGACCAGAAAGTGCTGGGAGTGATTTCTAGGCTATTTTTGACCAGTTCTCGGCCCAGAAAATACAGATTAGAGGCTGGGAGTGGTGCAGAAGGAATCATTCAATCATTACTCACAATTTTAGGTTTTAGATGTAGTTTTTAGAGAGAGAGGTTCTCTCCTCTCTATTAGGTTTTAGGATTAGGATTTCTTTAGTCATTAGGATTACTTCATCGTATCAGGTTCAATAATTTATGTTTCTCTTCTACTTTTATTTACTCCGATACTTTTATTTGTGTTTGATTTATGTTGCCCAATTGGCTTATGAATATTTTCCATGTTAGAATTGACATCTTTATTTAATATAAATTGAGGTATTTCGGACTTATATGTTATTGATGCCTGGGCTCTATCCAAATTATTTTCATTCAAGTAGATTTTATTCCCTTTTGGCTTTGGTTGATTAATTGGTAACTCTTGAGTTGTCAAACTCAACAGTGGTTGAAATTGGCGGATCCTAATTGATCTAGATCGCTCTAAAGCTAGTCGTCCCATAGAGATTGACTAGGACTTGAGGATCAAACTAATTAGTCCACTTGACTTTCCTTTGCTTTAGTAAAGTATAACTAAGTGGGATTAAAACCCAATTCTCATCACACCTGATAAGGATAACTAGGATAGGACTTCCAATTTCTCATATCTTGCCAAGAGTTTATTTTACAGTTATTTATTTATTTTACTTGTCATTCAACATACTCCTTCCTCACTTTCAAAACCCCCAATTTATAAGACTCATAACCAATAATAAGAACATACCTCCCTGTAATTCCTTGAGAAGACGACCCGAGGTTTAAATACTCGGTTATCAATTTATTTAGGGGTTTGTTATTTGTGACAACCAAAACGTTTGTACAAAGGGATTTTCTGTTGGTTTAGAATCTATACTCACAACGCGACTATATTTTTATAAAATTCTTTACTAGCAAAAATCCTAACGTCAAAATGGCGCCGTTGCCAGGGAATTGCAAACGTGTGCCTTATTATTGGTTATTGTAAATATTTTTCTTTTACTTGTTTCTTTGTTTTTGTTTTCCCTTCTTATTTCTGATAGCTACTATGAATTCTCACCCTTCTCGCTTTGAGTTTAGTTCTAATTTTGTTGAAAGGAATGGAAGCTATAACAGGACTATGCATCAATGTCTAAGCAATCAAAGATGGATGCAACCGAGAGGATCTGATCAACCCTTTAGGCAACAACACCCTCCTAGATATCATGGACAAAGACCATTCTACAATGCATGCCCAACTAATAGATTTGGTTGACCCCCTTGTAGCTACCAACAAGCCCCACCCTACAGTCAGAGACCATCCTCTCAACATAACTTCGAACCACCACACTCACAAGCTTTTTTTCACCATTCGCCACCATATGATCCTTATCCGCCCCAATGCCAATCCAATTACTCCCAAGAACCACCACTCTCCTACAAACCATGTCCATATGCATCAAGCCAAGAATCACAGGTTCGCTTCGAAGAATCAGTAAACCAATTTAATGCAACCCTTCATCAACTGGAGCAAGCAATAAATCAATTATCTTCCAGACGTTCGGACACTCAACAGACTCCCATGGCTTCATGTGGAGAATCTAATGAAGAATGTATTGTGAAGAAGACACGAGAAGCTCCAGTGGACAGCATAGAGCATAACTTCGTACTGGAACAAGTAGAGGACGCTGTCATTGTAGAAGAAGAAGAGTTGGTTGAAGATTTAAGAGATGCTGAACCTCCGCAGGAATCCAGAGTTGTGGAGAATTCCGTCAAGGACATTACAATTAATGCTAAGGAGGATAGTGCACAAGCCCCAAGGCAGGTATCTTATGAGGAACTGGACGAAATAACCTAAGACTCAAGTTTTCTTGATGATGATAGTCACCACTCAAGTTCTCCTAGTAATGCTCTTGCATCCGCAAGTGAATTCTTTGAGACAGGAGAATCCTCCCCAAGTGAATACGAAGATGATGCAGAGGTCGACTTTTCTCAACCTCCCAATTATGACTCAAGTGATGAGGAAGATATCAGTGACTTTGATCAAGACATGGTTGAAATGGAAAAAGTTTGCAAAGAAGTGGAAGAATTCACTGAAGACCACAAGGGAGTAGAGCTTGCAGAACCACTAGAAACACCGATCCCAAGGCCATTACCACCCAACACAAACTTCAAGTGGGTAAAATCCTTGACCTTTATCTTCAATTTTCCACTTGAATATGGTTTACTTGAAACAGATGGCCAGCTTAGAGCTCTTTGCGGCTTTAATAGCAAAAGAGAAATGACTCGCACTCAGAGCTGGTATGTGAGATTCAAAGAGGTTTCGCACTTCAATTTGAGGTGCAAGAATTGGTGTCAAGCTTAATTGGAAGGATCTCGGAAGCTGTTTGGTCACTGCAATGAGAATTCAGATTACTTATCACCCGGCTGGAAAAATGTAGATCAAGATAAACACGGGTATAAAAGTAGAGTTTGGGATCCTGGAATCTATTCTACCATTCAACACTCTGGGAGCCTGCAAGCCTGTTTGAACTTACCTAAGAGCTTTACGTACCTTGTTTTGGACCCTAGAGGATGCTGGCATTCCAAACACTAGTGGAGATTCCTGGATCAGTACAAGCATAAGCCACCATAACAGGGAGCTCACTAAAATGTCCAACTTAAGGACAATAACTAAAAGTGCTAGGTGGGAGACAACCCACCATGGTATGACCGTTCCTTTTTCAGTTTAGTCTGTTTTTGAATTTTGATTGAACCTGAAATTTTTGCAAGACATTCATTGCATTTTGCATTCTGCATACTACATTAAAAAAAATCATGCACGCGACGCGACAGCATCGCCGACGCATCCGCGTCATATGTGCATTGGGATGAAAAGAAAATTGAACAGAGAGTCACGCGAAAGCGTGGCTGGAGGCGTGCCTTTGGCACAAATTGGCCCACGTGACCGCATTGATGACGCATCCGCGTCATGTGGGAAAAATGCCTCCCACGTGTCCGCGTCACCCACGCGAACGCGTGCCTTGTAAATCGACGTATAAGGGTGTATGGCCGAAAGTTGAGCTGGAATTGAGCTGGCCTCGTGCTAGTAGCACAAGCCCTACCACGCGAACGCGTGTCCCATGCGACCGCGCCATTTTCAAATTTAGGCCATCCCCGCGATCGCGTCATCCACGCGACCGCGTCACCCAAAGATTTGGCAATATGAGTTTCTAACAGAGAGTTGCGTGACCGCGAGGCTGTCCTCGCACTAAAGGCACAAATCGATCCACGCAACCGCGTGGATGACGCGTCCGTGTCATTTCATAGAAGCGTTATCCATGCAAACGCGTCACGCACGCGTCCGCGTCACAAGCGGCGCACAGCTTATCCAGAGCAGCCAAATATCCTATCTTTTCTTCCCCATATCTAAATCTTTTCTTTCCTTCTTCTTTCTTTCTTCCTCCTTTCTTACTTTCTTTTTCTTTTACATTGGTGTTAAAATTATCTTTTCAACTATTGCATCTTTTCTTGAATTATTCTGGTACTTCATGACTTGTTTTATTCTAATTGGGTATTATTATTCATAAATCAATGCTAATTTTTATAATACTAATATTCCTTTTGCATTGATATGCACTCACTCTATCTTGCATTACCCACACTCTCTTTCCCATTATTGCAACTTTTTGCACTATTGATATGCCATGTGCTTTTATTATTTTCTCACTTGCATGTTGTAGCTACCATGTAATTGAGACCTTTATTATTTGGCATTAACCAACCCATATTTTATTTATATTCTTATTTTTATTTATGGGTCACTTTTTCTTCTTTTTCCTCTTCCTGATGGCCACCGAGGAAGGGAAAGGGAAAGCTTCTAACTGGAGAGACAAGCAAGTCAATTTGCACAATCTATAGAGAAAGACATCAGTTGGAGCAACCCGTCCACTTGTACATCTTCGCATGCACCGAGGACAGTGCAATCTTTAAGTGTGGGGAGGTCGATACCGATCTCCATGGGTTAGCTATTTCTATCTCAACACCAATGTTTAATTTTCTTTGTTTGTTCATTGTTGCATTTGCATATTTGATTGCATGTTTGTTTGATTTTATGCATTTAGTCACTACTTGGTTGAAGTAATATTTTCTTTTTCAAGGAATTTTTATAGTATTTCACTAATCTAAATTATAAAAAAAAAATTTAAAAAAAATTAACTAAAATTTTCTATGTGTTAAATCTGTTTGAAGATTGTAAATTGGAACATGGTTTTTGAGCTAAAGAACACACAACCCGTGAGATTTTGAGCTTAATTGCATGGTTACATTATTTAACCATAATATTTTATTCTTGTGTGTTTTCTTCTCTATAATTGTAATCTATATTTTGTTCCATTCTATATATCCATTATTTAGTGAATTTACATACTTGCATATGATTGAGGCCATTACTTATTTTTGCTCACTTATCCCAAATAAGCCTACCCTTTTATGTCACCCTTGTTAGCCACTTTGAGCTTTTTAATCCCCTTCTGTTCTATAACCACATCACTAGCCTTAAGCAGAAAAACAAATTAAATATCCCAACTGAATCTTTGGTTAGCTTAAGATAGAGTTTGTGCATCAACTAAGTGTAGGGAAACTGTGGGAAAATGGGTTAATAAGGAAATGTATCATGTTTCTAATTCTGAATATTGGGAAATTTGGGTATCTACTCATGTAAAACAGAAAATTAAAAAATTCCATATGCATTGATATGTTATTTTAGTTTTTATGTCTCTATAAAAAAAAGAAAAGAAAAAAAAAGATAAAAATATATAATATAAATAAATAAATAAGGGGACAAAATTACCCCAATGTTAAGTTAATAAAAGATCAATGCATATGTGACACAAATCAAAAGAAAAGTTGACACATGAGTATATGATATAAAAGTGGGAATTATGGGTAGCTAGGCATGATTTTAGATATTATATAGAATGTATGTATGTTAGGTGATAGCTCAGGTTACTCAAAGATTCAATTTATAGCTCACTTAGCCATACATATATCCTCACCCTTGCCTTGGCCCCATTACAACCTTGAAAAGACCTCATGATGTGTGCATGGGTATACTAAATATTTGTTGATTGGTTAGATGAAGGAAAAAGTTTAGAAAGCATGATTAGGGAAGAATAGAGTGATTGACCCTAGGCACTTGAGAGATTAGAGTGATATACACTACCAGTGAGGGTTCAGTGCTTGATTCTATGTTCCCTGCTTTCATGAGCTATCTTCTTACAAGTTTACTTGTCTTTTATTGTGTAATTTGAATTAGTAGAATTTGATTCATATTTGTCTTGAAAAACTTGTTTACTTTTAACCAAGTAGGTAGAAACATTTTGCATGTAGTTGCATCCGCATAGATAGGTTGCATTGCATACTCTCTATCATTTCTCTTCACTCATTTATAGCTTCTCTTGAGCTTAGCATGAGGACATGCTAATATTTAAGTGTGGGGAGGTTGATAAACCACTATTTTATGGTTTATCTTGTGCTCAATTGAGTGGTTTTTATCAACTCTTTACCCACTTATTCATATGATTTGCATGGTTTTACATTCTCCTTCCTGATTTTGTGCTATGACTGAAAACATGCTTCTTTAGCTTTTATTTTCTTTTATTTAAATCCTCTCTTATTATCATTCGATGCCTTGATATGTGTGTTAAGTGATTTCAGGGATTACAGGACAAGAATGGCTTAGAGGATGGAAAGGAAGCATGCAATAGTGGAAGGAATACAAGAAGTTGAAGAAATTGCTAAGCTATCTAGCCTAACCTCTTCGCACTCAAATGGTCATAAATTGAGCTATAGAGGTCCAAATGAGATGGTTTCAGTTGCGTTAGAAAGCTAACGTCTGGGGCTTCGATTTGATATATAATTTGCCATAGTGGCCATACAGATAAGTGACGCGAACGCGCGCTCCACGCAGATGCATCGCATCTGTGAATCTCATTCCACGTAAACGCGTGGATGACGCCTCCGCGTCACTTTGCCGCGACCTGTACAGACCAGAAAGCGCTGGGATTGATTTCTGGGCTGTTTTTGACCCAGTTCTCGACCCAGAAAAATAGATTAGAGGCTGGGAGTGGAGCAGAAGGAATCATTCAATCATTACTCACAATTTTAGGTTTTAGATGTAGTTTTTAGATAGAGAGGTTCTCTCCTCTCTCTTAGGTTTTAGGATTAGGATTTCTTTAGTCATTAGGATTACTTCATCGTATCAGGTTCAATAATTTATGTTTCTCTTCTACTTTTATTTACTCCGATACTTTTATTTGTGTTTGATTTATGTTGCCCAATTGGCTTATGAATATTGTCCATGTTAGAATTGACATCTTTATTTAATATAAATTGAGGTATTTCAGACTTATATGTTATTGATGCTTGGGCTCTATCCAAATTATTTTCATTCAAGTAGATTTTATTCCCTTTTGGCTTTGGTTGATTAATTGGTAACTCTTGAGTTGTCAAACTCAACAGTGGTTGAAATTGGCGGATCCTAATTGATCTAGATCGCTCTAAAGCTAGTCGTCCCACAGAGATTGACTAGGACTTGAGGATCAAACTAATTAGTCCACTTGACTTTATTTTGCTTTAGTAAAGGATAACTAAGTGGGATTAAAACCCAATTCTCATCACACCTGATAAGGATAACTAGGATAGGACTTCCAATTTCTCATATCTTGCCAAGAGTTTATTTTACAGTTATTTATTTATTTTACTTGTCATTCAACATACTCCTTCCTCACTTTCAAAACCCCCAATTTACAAGACTCATAACCAATAATAAGAACATACCTCCCTGCAATTCCTTGAGAAGACGACCCGAGGTTTAAATACTCGGTTATCAATTTATTTAGGGGTTTGTTACTTGTGACAACCAAAATATTTGTACGAATGGATTTTCTGTTGGTTTAGAATCTATACTCACAACGCGACTATATTTTTATAAAATTCTTTACTAGCAAAAATCCTAACGTCACAAGGCTTGCCTAAAGTGGTTACTTCGACCAAAGCAAGAAATAAACAAACACAAAGGCAATCAAAAAAGAGGTCGGACAGCAAAAGCTCCAACACTCTTAAGATCCCTGGATGTTCCAAAAAATGGCAAAGAAAACACATCAAGAAGAAACAAAGCTACTATAAAGACTCTGGAAGCCACCTGAGAGTCGACCTCAAGAGTTCAAAAGCATTTGTTTTTCTAAATAAAGTTGCTAAGGAAAAAGCAACTAAAATGTCATAGTCAAACAACTACAAGCTACAGAAAATAGAAGTTCAAAGACCCACAAACCGGGTTATTAAGATACAGAAGCAAAAACAGAAACTACAAAGGATGCAAAGATTCTCCAGTGGCGGCATCCCGAGGTGAAGGAGTTCGAGTCGCAAGAGGGATGGCATCAACTATTCCATCTGGACGAGTCAAAATCTGAACATCAGGATCTGACTCAGGACGGCCAACCACAGGTGCAGAAGTTGGAGAAGTTGGAGCAACAGAAGCTTTGGCAGATGGCGCAGGAGGAGGATTTACATCATCATTATCATCATCTGGGGCAGGGACGATCTTCCCATTTTCTACAATATTGTCCAAACTGAAGAGAGTCAGGTCGAGCTCGGGTGTAAGAACTCAGACCTGAGCCTTCAAGTTCTCATAGGCAGAAGTTACACTGCCCATGAGATGGCCCTGGAGCTCGGCGTAATCAGCTTGAGCAGATTCCAGCCTCTTTCTAAGCTCCACTATCTCACCATAAGTCTGGATATAGCCCTCCTTGTGCTTCTGCGCCATCTCCTCAGCCAGATTTGCAGAAGCTACTACAGCAGTAGCCCGAGTCTTCTCACCTTCCAACTCTTTCCCCAGCTTTGCCACCTTTACCTCAAGTTCCTCCTTCAACCCCTTGATCCTGTCGAATTCTAACTTGGCCTCCTCCATAAAAGACTTTGTTGCATGAATCGGGATATCCTAAGCAGTTCGGAACAATGCTGCACCTATATATGCCATCTTAACACTACTCCGGGTGATGAAATCCAGGTGGTGAAGAATGGACACGTCGTTCATAGGAAGTCGGCCATAAGGGATGATTTGATGGTCAACAAACCCCACAACATCAAAGTCAGGGGCGTCAAGGTCAAAAGCCTCAATAGTCCTCTGTCTTTTTGGAAGAGGGCCGGCAGTGGGAGAAGAGGTAGTAGCAGAAGTTTGGGGGATTATCAACTAAATGGACCTGAGGAGTAGGGATCACCCTCCTCGGCCCAGAAGTGCTCAAGATCGGCTTCTTAGGAGGGACCTGAGAAGATCCTTCCCCAGCAGCCTTGGCCAAGAAGTTCTGGGCGGCTGTAGCTTTCCTCGCCTTCTTAAAAGCCTTCATTGAATCATTATTCTTAACCATCTCTAAAAAACACAGCAAAAACCAAGTTACAAAATTAAAAAAAAAAGAAATAAAGTCAAAATAAACAAAGCAAAAGAAAAAAGAAGTCGACCACTACCCAGCTCAGCTCGGAGAAGTGTGGGATCCCCTAAGAATTTCTTTGTATCGAGATAGGGAGGTGGTGCACGAAATTGCAATCACACTTTTGCAACTCCGCACAACTAACCAGCAAGTGCACTGGGTCGTCCAAGTAATACCTTGCGTGAGCAAGGGTCGATCCCACGGAGATTGTCGGCTTGAAGCAAGCTATGGTTATCTTGTAAATCTTAGTCAGGAGATCAGAAATTATCAGGATTGATTGTGAAAAGCAAAAGAACATGAAATGATTACTTGTTTTGCAGTGATGGAGAATAGGTTGGGGTTTTGGAGATGCTCCATCTTCTGAATCTCTGCTTTCCTACTGTCTTCTTCATCAAACACGCAAGTCTCCTTCCATGGCAAGCTCGTGTAGGGTCTCACCGTTGTCAATGGCTACCTCCCATCCTCGCAGTGAAAGCTAATGCACGCACTCTGTCACAGTACTGCCAATCACCGGTTTGGTTCCCTCCCCTACCGGAATAGAATCCCTCTTTTGCGTCTGTCACTAACGCCCAGTAGGTTACAGGTTTGAAGCACGTCACAGTCATTCAATCATTGAATCCTACTCAGAATACCACAGACAAGGTTTAGACCTTCCGGATTCTCTTGAATGCTGCCATCAGGTCCTGCCTATACCACGAAGATTCCGATTAAAGAACCCAAGAGATAACTACTCAATCTAAGATAGAACAGAGGTGGTTGTCAGGCACATGTTCATGGTTGAGAATGATGATGATTGTCACGGATCATCACATTCATCCGGATTAGGAACAAGTGTTATCTTGGAATCGAAGCAAGCATGATTGAATAAGAAACAGTAGTAATTGCATTAATCCATCAAGACACAGCAGAGCTCCTCACCCCCAACCATGGGGTTTAGAGGCTCATACTGTGGAAAGAAACGTGTACAAAATGTTATGAGGTCATAAGGTACGGATACAATGTCAAAAGATCCTATAAGTAGTAAAAGCTAGTATCCTAAGGTTTACAGAAATGAGTAAATGACAGAAAAATCCACTTCTGGGCCCACTTGGTGTGTGCTTGGGCTGAGCAATGAAGGAATTTCGTGTAGAGACCTTTTCTGGAGTTAAACGCCAGCTTTCATGCTAGTTTGGGCGTTTAACTCCAAACTTTATTCCAGTTCCGGCGTTTAACGCTGGAATTTCTGTAGGTGACTTTGAGCGCCGGTTTGGGCCATCAAATCTTGGGCAAAGTATGGACTATTATATATTGCTGGAAAGCCCAGGATGTCTACTTTCCAATGCCGTTGAGAGCGCGCCAATTGGGCTTCTGTAGCTCCAGAAAATCCACTTCGAGTGCAGGGAGGTCAGAATCCAACAGCATCTGCAGTCCTTTTCAGTCTCTGGATCAGATTTTTGCTCAGAACCCTCAATTTCAGTCAGAAAATACCTGAAATCACAGAAAAACACACAAACTCATAGTAAAGTCCAGAAAAGTGAATTTTAATTAAAAACTAATAAAAATATACTAAAAACTAACTAAAAGATACTAAAAACATACTAAAAACAATGCCAAAAAGCATACAAATTATCCGCTCATCACAACACCAAACTTAAATTGTTGCTTGTCCCCAAGCAACTGAAAATCAAAATAGGATAAAAAGAAGAGAATATACTATAGACTCCAAAATATCAAAGAAACATAGCTCCAATTAGATGAGCGGGACTAGTAGCTTTTTGCCTCCGAACAGTTTTGGCATCTCACTCTATCCTTTGAAGTTCAGAATGATTAGCATCTATAAGAACTCAGAACTCAGATAGTGTTATTGATTCTCCTAGTTAAGTATGTTGATTCTTGAACATAGCCAGTGTATGAGTCTTGGCTGTGGCCCAAAGCACTCTGTCTTCCAGTATTACCACCGGATACATACATGCCACAGACACATAATTGGGTGAACCTTTTTAGATTGTGACTCAGCTTTGCTAGAGTCCCCAATTAGAGGTGTCCAGGGTTCTTAAGCACACTCTTATTGCTTTGGATCACCACTTTATTTCTTTCTTTTTCTTTTCTTCCTCTCTTTTTTTTTTTGAATTTTTTTTTTTTGTATTCACTGCTTTTTCTTGCTTCAAGAATCAATTTGATGATTTTTCAGATCCTCAATAACAGTTCTCTTTCTCCTCATCCTTTCAAGAGCCAACAAATTTAACATTCTTAAAAACAACAAATTCAAAAGACATATGCACTGTTCAAGCATTCATTCAGAAAACAAAAAGTATTGTCACCACATCAAACTAATTCAACTAGTTTCAGAGATAAATTTCGAAACCCTGTACTTCTTGTTCTTTTGTGATTAAAGCATTTTTCTTTTAAGAGAGGTGATGGATTCATAGGACATTCATAGCTTTAAGGCATAGACTTTATTAATTATGAACTAAGAACAAGACTCAAATATAGATATAAGATGAAACTAGAAATAGAAAAACAAGAACAAAAACAAAAAAAATAGGCTCCTAATGATAGAGGTGTTCACAGAGTTAGGACTCAACAACCTTGATTTTGAGAAGTGGATGCTCCCTCAGCTTGAGAGGAGAGCTTTTGGCGTTTCATCTCTTGAATTTCACGCCCCTGCTTCTCTTGTTCCTTCAGCAATTTGCAGAGCATGCAGTTCTGATTCTGCTGTTCTTCCTTCAGTTGCTCCATAGTCTCTTGCAACTTGTTAATAGATGCTTCTAGGTTGGACCAGTAGTCAATTCTTGGAAATTTAGGGAGGAATTCCTGCGCCCTCCTCTTGATGGAGTTGTCTTGCACTTGTCCTTCCATTGACTTCTTGGTGATTGGGTGTTCAATGGGTATGAACTCATCTACTCCCATCTTCACCCCAGCCTCTTTACAGAGCAAGGAAATCAAGCTTGGATAAGCCAATTTGGCTTCAGTGGAATTCTTATTTGCAATTGTGTAGATCTCACAAGCAATCACATGATGCACCTCCACTTCTTTTCCAAGCATGATGCAATGAATCATCACTGCTCTCTTGATGGTGACCTCAGAACGGTTGCTAGTGGGCAATATGGAGTGCCCAATAAAGTCTAGCCAACCTCTTGCAATTGGTTTGAGGTCTCCCCTCTTGAGTTGGTTTGGGACACCCTTAGAATTGGTTATCCACTTAGTTCCAGGGAGGCATATGTCCTCTAGAACTTGATCCAACCCCTTATCTACTCTCACCATCCTCCTATTAAAGGAATCAGGATCATCTTGCAGTTGAGGCAACTTGAAGATTTCTCTTATTTTGTCCAGATGGAAGTATATAACTTTCCCTCTGACCATGGTTCTGTAGGTATGGTAAGCGGTTCCAGTCATTCTCTGCTTATCTGTCAGCCACAGATTAGAGTAGAATTCCTGAACCATGTTCCTTCCAACCTTTGTTTCAGGATTGGTTAGAACTTCCCATCCTCTGTTTCGAATTTGCTCTTGGATCCCCGGATATTCATCTTCTTTCAGATCAAATTTAACTTCCGGGATCACTGACCTCAGACCCATTATTTTATGATAATGGTCTTCATGTTCTTTGGTTAAGAACTTCTCTTCATTCCAAAGATTCTTTGGATTATTCTCTTTCTTGCCTCTTAAATTGGTTTGTTTTCCCTTAGGAGCCATGATATTGATGAATCTTGGCTTAGTGATCACGGAAAAGCACACCAAACTTAGAGGTTTGCTTGTCCTCAAGCAAAAGAGAAGAGAGAAGAGAGGGGGAGGAAGAGAAAATTCGAATGGTGTGGTTGGAAGAGGGGAACAAACGTGTATTTATAAGGTGGGGAGGGGAGTTTTCGAAAAAAAGAAGAATTTGAAAGGAGATTTGAGAAGATATGAGAAGAAATTGAGAAAAGGGTGAAATTTTTGAACACTGTTTGTAATTGATTTGAAACAAATTTGAAAAAAAGTTTTTATTTTTGAAGATTTGAAAGTGAATGATGAATGATTGAAGTGTAATTTTGTAGAAAAGTATGGGTGAGAAAAGGAAAGTTTGAAAAAAATCTGATTTGAAAACAAAATTGTGGTCCCCCCACCAAGCTGGCGTTAAACGCCCAGAATGGCACTCATTCTGGCGTTTAACGCCCATCTGTTGCCCCACTTGGGCGTTTAACGCCCAGCCAGGGCGTTAAACGCCAGAAATTCTTCCTCACTGGGCGTTTTTCTAAAACGCCCAGGATGCTGCACACCTGGCGTTAAACGCCCAGAATGGTGCCCATTCTGGCGTTTAACGCCCAAAATGGTACCATTACTGGCGTTAAACGCCCAGAATGGTGCCCATTCTGGCGTTTAACGCCCAAAATGCCCCTTACTGGTGTTTTTTCGCCAGTAAGCTCATTTTCTCTGCTTTTTGAGCTGAATCCTTCTGTAACTCTGTGAATTCCTTCATTTTTGATACTTGCCTCTGTAAGAGCAATTCATACAACTTTCTAATGACTGGGTTGCCTCCCAGCAAGCGCTTCTTTACTGTCTTTAGCTGGACTTTCATTGAGAATCACTCAAGTCTCAGTTTTGAGCATTCCTGCTCAAAATTTCCTTCAAGATAGTGCTTGATTCTCTGTCCATTAACAATGAACTTCTTGTCAGAATTAATATCCTGAAGCTCAACATATCCATATGGTGATACTCCTGTAATCACATACGGACCCCTCCACCGGGATTTGAGCTTTCCTGGAAACAGTTTGAGCCTGGAGTTGAAGAGCAGAACTTTTTGTCCTGGCTCAAAGACTCTGGTTGACAATCTCTTGTCATGCCATTTCTTTGCCTTTTCCTTATAAATTTTTGCATTTTCAAAGGCATTGAGTCTGAACTCCTCTAGCTCATTTAGCTGGAGCAGTCTTTTCTCACCAGCTAACTGTGCATCCATGTTTAGGAATCTGGTTGCCCAGTAGGCTTTATGTTCCAGTTCCACAGGCAAATGACAGGCCTTCCCATACACCAGTTGGTATGGAGAGGTGCCTATAGGAGTCTTGAATGCTGTTCTGTATGCCCACAGAGCATCATCCAAGCTCTTTGCCCAATCCTTTCTTCGGGCCATCACAGTCCGTTCTAGGATTCTTTTTAGCTCTCTGTTAGAGACTTCAGCTTGCCCATTTGTCTGTGGATGATACGGAGTTGCCACTTTATGGCTGATTCCATATCTAACCATAGCAGAGTATAGCTGTTTATTGCAGAAATGAGTGCCCCCATCACTGATTAGCACTCTGGGGACGCCAAACCTGCTGAAAATGTTTTTCTGGAGGAATTTCAGTACGGTTTTGGTATCATTAGTGGGTGTAGCAATTGCTTCTACCCACTTAGATACATAGTCCACTGCCACCAGAATGTAAGTGTTTGAGTATGATGGTGGGAATGGTCCCATGAAATCAATTCCCCATACATCAAACAATTCTATCTCTAATATCCCTTGTTGAGGCATGGCATATCCGTGAGGCAGGTTACCAGCTCTTTGGCAACTGTCACAGTTACGCACAAACTCTCGGGAATCTTTATAGAGAGTAGGCCAGTAGAAGCCGCACTGGAGAACTTTAGTGGCTGTTCGCTCACTTCCAAAATGTCCTCCATATTGTGATCCATGGCAGTGCCATAGGATCCTTTGTGCTTCTTCTCTGGGTATACACCTGCGGATCACTCCGTCAGCACATCTCTTAAAGAGATATGGTTCATCCCAAAGGTAGTACTTGGCATCTGAAATTAGTTTCTTTCTCTGCACATAACTGTACTCTTTGGGTATGAACCTCACAGCTTTATAGTTTGCAATATCTGCAAACCATGGAGCTTCCTGAATGGCAAAGAGTTGCTCATCTGGGAAAGTCTCAGAGATCTCAGTAGAAGGGAGGGACGTCCCAGCTACTGGTTCTATTCTGGACAGATGATCAGCTACTTGGTTCTCTGTCCCTTTTCTGTCTCTTATTTCTATATCAAACTCTTGCAGAAGCAACACCCATCTTATAACCCTGGGTTTTGAATCCTGCTTTGTGAGTAAGTATTTAAGAGCAGCATGGTCAGTGTACACAATCACCTTTGATCCCACCAAGTAGGATCTAAACTTGTGAATGGCATAGACCACTGCAAGTAATTCTTTTTCTGTGGTTGTGTAATTCTTCTGTGCATCATTTAGAACACGGCTAGCATAATAAATGACATGCAGAAGTTTGTTATGCCTCTGTCCCAACACTGCACCAATGGCATGATCACTAGCATCACACATTAGTTCAAATGGTAATGTCCAATCTGGTGCAGAGATGACTGGTGCTGTGACCAGCTTAGCTTTCAGGGTCTCAAATGCCTGCAAACACTGTGTGTCAAACACAAATGGTGTGTCAGCAGCTAACAGGTTACTCAGAGGTTTAGCAATTTTCGAAAAATCCTTGATAAACCTTCTATAGAATCCTGCATGCCCAAGAAAGCTTCTGATTGCCTTAACATTGGCAGGTGGTGGTAATTTTTCAATTACCTCTACCTTTGCCTTATCCACCTCTATCCCCCTGCTTGAAATTTTGTGCCCAAGGACAATTCCTTCAGTCACCATAAAGTGACATTTCTCCCAGTTTAAAACTAGGTTAGTCTCTTGGCATCTTTTCAGGACAAGTGATAGGTGGTTAAGACAGGAGCTGAATGAGTCTCCATATACTGAGAAGTCATCCATGAAGACTTCCAGAAATTTCTCTACCATATCTGAGAAGATAGAGAGCATGCACCTTTGAAAGGTTGCAGGTGCATTGCACAGACCAAAAGGCATCCTTCTATAGGCAAACACGCCAGAAGGGCAAGTAAATGCTGTTTTCTCTTGGTCCTGAGGATCTACTGCAATTTGGTTGTAGCCTGAATAGCCATCCAAAAAGCAATAATAATCATGACCAGCTAGTCTTTCTAGCATTTGGTCTATGAATGGTAAAGGAAAATGATCCTTTCTGGTGGCTGTATTGAGCCTTCTGTAGTCAATACACATGCGCCACCCTGTGACTGTCCTTGTAGGAACCAGTTCATTTTTTTCATTATGAACCACTGTCATGCCTCCCTTTTTGGGAACAACTTGGACAGGGCTCACCCAGGGGCTATCAGAAATAGGATAAATAATCCCAGCCTCCAGTAATTTAGTGACCTCTTTCTGCACCACCTCCTTCATGGCAGGATTTAGCCTCCTCTGTGGTTGGACCACTGGTTTGGCATTATCCTCTAACAGGATCTTGTGCATGCATCTAGCTGGACTAATGCCCTTGAGATCACTTATGGACCACCCAAGAGCTGTCTTGTGTGTCCTTAGCACTTTAATCAGTGCTTCCTCTTCCTGTGGATTTAAAGCTGAGCTTATAATCACTGGAAAAGTGTCACCCTCTCCCAGAAATGCATATTTCAGGGATGATGGTAGTGGTTTGAGTTTAGGCTTAGGAGGCTTATCCTCCTCCTGAGGAATTTTCGAAAATTCCTTTGCCTCCTCTGGCTCTTCCTGATCAGTTTGAGCACCTTTGAAGATGTCCTCAAGCTCTGATTCTAGGCTTTCAGCCATATTGATCTCTTCTACCAGAGAGTCAATAATGTCAGTGTCCATGCAGTCCTCTGGTGTGTCTGGATGCTGCATAGCTTTTACAGCATTCAACTTGAACTCATCCTCATTGACTCTCAAGGTTACTTCCCCCTTTTGTACATCAATGAGAGTTCGTCCAGTTGCTAGGAAAGGTCTTCCTAGAATGAGAGTTGCACTTTTGTGCTCCTCCATTTCCAGCACCACAAAGTCAGTTGGAAAGGCAAATGGCCCAACCTTGACAATCATGTCCTCTATTATGCCTGATGGGTGTTTAATGGAGCCATCAGCAAGTTGGAGGCATATCCTGGTTGGTTTGACTTCTCCAATCAACCCAAGCTTTCTGATAGTGGATGCAGGTATTAAATTGATACTTGCTCCAAGATCACATAAGGCTATCTTGGTGTAAGTGCCTTCCAATGTGCATGGTATCAGAAAGCTTCCAGGATCTTGAAGCTTTTCTGGTAAGCTTTTTAGAATGACTGCACTGCATTCTTCAGTGAGAAACACTTTTTCAGTTTCTCTCAAGTCCTTCTTATGACTTAAGATCTCTTTCATGAACTTAGCATAAGAAGGTATTTGCTCAAGTGCCTCTGCAAAAGGAATCTTTATTTCAAGAGTCCTTAAATAGTCTGCAAAGCGGGCAAATTGCTTATCCTGTTCCGCTTTGCGGAGTTTCTGAGGATAAGGCATCTTGGCTTGATATTCTTCAACCTTAGATGCTGCAGGTTTATTCCGTACAGAAGTGGTTGAAGAAGCCTTATTAGGGGGATTACTGTCAGCACTCTCAGGTGTCTGATCCTCCCTTGGCGTTTGAACGCCAGAATTGGGTGGAAAATGGGCGTTTAACGCCAACTTTTCCCCCTTTTCTGGCGTTTGAACGCCAGAACTGGGCAAGGAATGGGCGTTTAACGCCAGCTTTCCTTCCCTCTCTGGCGTTTGAACGCCAATATTCCTCTCTGGGCTCTCACTGTCCTCAGAGGGATTTTAAACAGTGGTTTGGTTGTCCTCTGTCAATTGTTCCTTGTTTGACTTTTTGCTCTTTTGAGCAGTGTTATTCAAGGTCTTCCCACTCCTCAATTGAACTGCTTGACACTCCTCTGTTATCTGTTTAGATATTTGCTGTTTTGCTTGATTCAACTGTAGTTCTATGCTTTTATTAGCAACTTTAGTTTCATGGAGCATCTCTTTAAATTCTGCTAACTGTTCTGTCATCAGGAGTAGTTGTTGATTAAGCTCCATTATCTGTTCTTGAGGATTAGAGTCAGTGACTATTGTCATGACTTCCTCTTCTGGAGAGAACTCATTGCTAGAGTACAGATATTGGTTTCTAGCAACAGTGTCTATAAGCTCTTGAGCTTCTTCAATTGTCTTCCTCATGTGTATAGATCCACCAGCTGAGTGGTCTAAAGACATCTGAGCTTTTTCTGTAAGCCCATAGTAGAAAATGTCTAACTGTACCCACTCTGAAAACATTTCAGAGGGACATTTTCTTAGCATACCTCTATACCTCTCCCAGGCATTATAAAGGGATTCATGATCCTCTTGTTTAAAGCCTTGGATGTCCAGCCTTAGCTGTGTCATCCTCTTTGGAGGGTAAAAATGATTCAGGAATTTGTCTGACAACTGTTTCCATGTCTTTATGCTTGCTGTAGGTTGGTTATTTAACCACCTTTTAGCTTGATCTTTTACAGCAAATGGAAACAGTAATAGTCTGTAGACATCCTGATCTACCTCTTTATCATGTACTGTGTCAGCAATTTGTAAGAACTGTGCCAGAAACTCAGTAGGTTCTTCCTGTGGAAGACCGGAATACTGGCAATTTTGCTGCACTATGATAATGAGTTGAGGATTTAGCTCAAAGCTGCTTGCTTTGATGGGAGGTATACAGATGCTACTCCCATATGCAGCTGTAATGGGGTTAGCATAAGACCCCAGAGTCCTCTTGGACTGATTAATTCCACTTAAGTCCATAATGGACAAAAGGGAAATGAGAATGATTGCAAAGAGATAAATTTTGTTTATTTTTATTTTTTATTTTATTTTTTTTTTTGAAATAACCGAAAAAAAACAAAATACAATAGAATAAAATAAAAAGAAAATAAAATAGAATTCGAAAATTAAAAATAAAATAAGATCAAAGCAATTTGAGAACTGAGTCAATTAGTAAAAAAAAGATTTTGAAAACAGCAATTAAGAAGATATGATTGAAAAATTTTTTATGAAAAAGATTTGATTCTTAAAAAGAGGAAAGAGAAAAACTCAAAAAGACACCAAACTTAAAATTTTTAGAAATCAAACACTAATTTTTTTTCGAAAATTTTAAGAGAAAAACACAAAGAGGACACCAAACTTAGAACTTTTGTGAATCAAAAAGGGACTAAGAACAAGAAAAAAAATTCGAAAATCACAAGAAAAACAACAGCATGCAATTGACACCAAACTTAAAATATGAAACTAGACTCAACTAAAAGACTCTAAACCAACAAAAATAAAACAGTCCTAATCTAAGCAACAAAATAAACCGTCAGTTGTCCAAACTCGAACAATCCCCGGCAACGGCGCCAAAAACTTGGTGCACGAAATTGCAATCACACTTTTGCAACTCCGCACAACTAACCAGCAAGTACACTGGGTCGTCCAAGTAATACCTTGCGTGAGCAAGGGTCGATCCCACGGAGATTGTCGGCTTGAAGCAAGCTATGGTTATCTTGTAAATCTTAGTCAGGAGATCAGAAATTATCAGGATTGATTGTGAAAAGCAAAAGAACATGAAATGATTACTTGTTTTGCAGTGATGGAGAATAGGTTGGGGTTTTGGAGATGCTCCATCTTCTGAATCTCTGCTTTCCTACTGTCTTCTTCATCAAACACGCAAGTCTCCTTCCATGGCAAGCTCGTGTAGGGTCTCACCGTTGTCAATGGCTACCTCCCATCCTCGCAGTGAAAGCTAATGCACGCACTCTGTCACAGTACTGCCAATCACCGGTTTGGTTCCCTCCCCTACCGGAATAGAATCCCTCTTTTGCGTCTGTCACTAACGCCCAGTAGGTTACAGGTTTGAAGCACGTCACAGTCATTCAATCATTGAATCCTACTCAGAATACCACAGACAAGGTTTAGACCTTCCGGATTCTCTTGAATGCTGCCATCAGGTCCTGCCTATACCACGAAGATTCCGATTAAAGAACCCAAGAGATAACTACTCAATCTAAGATAGAACAGAGGTGGTTGTCAGGCACATGTTCATGGTTGAGAATGATGATGATTGTCACGGATCATCACATTCATCCGGATTAGGAACAAGTGTTATCTTGGAATCGAAGCAAGCATGATTGAATAAGAAACAGTAGTAATTGCATTAATCCATCAAGACACAGCAGAGCTCCTCACCCCCAACCATGGGGTTTAGAGGCTCATACTGTGGAAAGAAACGTGTACAAAATGTTATGAGGTCATAAGGTACGGATACAATGTCAAAAGATCCTATAAGTAGTAAAAGCTAGTATCCTAAGGTTTACAGAAATGAGTAAATGACAGAAAAATCCACTTCCGGGCCCACTTGGTGTGTGCTTGGGCTGAGCAATGAAGGAATTTCGTGTAGAGACCTTTTCTGGAGTTAAACGCCAGCTTTCATGCCAGTTTGGGCGTTTAACTCCAAACTTTATTCCAGTTCCGGCGTTTAACGCTGGAATTTCTGTAGGTGAATTTGAGCGCCGGTTTGGGCCATCAAATCTTGGGCAAAGTATGGACTATTATATATTGCTGGAAAGCCCAGGATGTCTACTTTCCAATGCCGTTGAGAGCGCGCCAATTGGGCTTCTGTAGCTCCAGAAAATCCACTTCGAGTGCAGGGAGGTCAGAATCCAACAGCATCTGCAGTCCTTTTCAGTCTCTGGATCAGATTTTTGCTCAGAACCCTCAATTTCAGTCAGAAAATACCTGAAATCACAGAAAAACACACAAACTCATAGTAAAGTCTAGAAAAGTGAATTTTAATTAAAAACTAATAAAAATATACTAAAAACTAACTAAAAGATACTAAAAACATACTAAAAACAATGCCAAAAAGCATACAAATTATCCGCTCATCAGGAGGTTGCCCCCAATTCTCCGCCAACACATTCACAAAGGCCTGCTCAACCTCATCAAGCATCTCCCATGAATATCTAGATACTACAACATTCTTTTGCCAGCATAAGGGGAAGGTAGGTTCATTATTCGACTCCAGGAAAAAAGGCCGAGCTCCCTCAACAGTTCGGACCTTGAAATAATAGTTCTTAAAGTCCCTAAAGGACTCATCATACATAGAAAACAATTTCTTTCCTTGGGCAGACCAAAAAGAAACCCAGGAAGCTTTCTTTTTGGTAGAAATCCCAGGTTTGGTCAAAACAAAGAGGTAAAGAAAGAGAGTTTGAGAAGGCTTGACATCCAATTCTTGGCACAACAACTGAAAGATCTTAATAAAGCCCTAGGAGTTCGGATGGAACTGGGATGGAGTGGTAGCGCGAAATTGTGATCACTACACAACTTTGCACAACTAACCAGCAAGTGCACTGGGTCGTCCAAGTAATAAACCTTACGCGAGTAAGGGTCGATCCCACGGAGATTGTTGGTATGAAGCAAGCTATGGTCACCTTGTAAATCTTAGTCAGGCAGACTCAAATGGGTATAGTGATATACGAATAAAGCATAAAGATAAAGATAGAAGTACTTATGTAATTCATTGGTAGGAACTTCAGATAAGCGTATGGAGATGCCTTCCCTTCCGTCTCTCTGCTTTCCTACTGTCTTCATCCAATCCTTCTTACTCCTTTCCATGGCAAGCTTATGTAGGGTTTCACCGTTGTCAGTGGCTACCTCCCATCCTCTCAGTGAAAACGTTGCCTATGCTCTGTCACAGCATGGATAATCATCTGTCGGTTCTCGGTCAGGCCGGAATAGAATCCATCGATTCTTTTGCGTCTGTCACTAACGCCCCGCCTGCTAGGAGTTTGAAGCACGTCACAGTCATTCAATCATTGAATCCTACTCAGAATACCACAGACAAGGTTAGACCTTCCGGATTCTCTTGAATGCCGCCATCAGTTCTTGCCTATACCACGAAGACTCTGATCTCACGGAATGGCTGGCTCGTTTGTCAGGCGAGCACTCGGTTGTCAGGCGATCAACCATGCATCGTGTATCAGGAATCCAAGAGATATTCACTAGAGCCTTGGTTGCTTGTAGAACAAAAGTGGTTGTCAGTCACCTTGTTAATAGGTGAGAATGATGATGAGTGTCACGGATCATCACATTCATCAAGTTGAAGAACAAGTGATATCTTGGACAAAGAACAAGCGGAATTGAATAGAAGAACAATAGTAACTGCATTAATACTCGAGGTACAGCAGAGCTCCACACCTTAATCTATGGTGTGTAGAAACTCCACCGTTGAAAATACATAAGAACAAGGTCTAGGCATGGCCGTGAGGCCAGCCTCCCAATGATCTAAGAACTAGATGTCCAAAGATGAAAATACAATAGCAAAAGGTCCTACTTATAGAAAACTAGTAGCCTAGGGTGTACAGAGATGAGTAAATGACATAAAAATCCACTTCCGGGCCCACTTGGTGTGTGCTTGGGCTGAGCAATGAAGCAATTTCGTGGAGAGACTCTTCTTGGAGTTAAACGCCAGCTTTTATGCCAGTTTGGGCGTTTAACTCCCATTTAGGTGCCAGTTCCGGCGTTTAACGCTGGAATTTCTGAGGGTGACTTTGAACGCCGGTTTGGGCCATCAAATCTTGGGCAAAGTATGGACTATTATATATTGCTGGAAAGCCCAGGATGTCTACTTTCCAACGCCATTGAGAGCGCGCCAATTGGGCTTCTATAGCTCCAGAAAATTCACTTCGAGTGCAGGGAGGTCAGAATCCAACAGCATCTGCAGTCCTTTTCAGTCTCTGAATCAGATTTTTGCTCAGGTCCCTCAATTTCAGCCAGAAAATATCTGAAATCACAGAAAAACACACAAACTCATAGTAAAGTCCAGAAAAGTGAATTTTAACTAAAAACTAACAAAAATATACTAAAAACTCAACTCAAACTACTAAAAACATACTAAAAACAATGCCAAAAAGCGTACAAATTATCCGCTCATCATGGAGCTACATTATATGACCACAGCAAATCAGTCTCAAAAGAGGTAAAAGGAATAGTAATGTTTATTTGGCTGAAAAAATAGTCATAAGCAAAAAAGAAGGGACGTTCCCCCTGGGTCAGAGAAGGAAAACAAACCCTCTCATCAGGGTCAGGCGCTACCAGCTCGTAATTCTTCTCATGATCTCTATTACTACAAATCCTGTGATGTTTTCTAAGCTACACACAGTATTCAGAGTTAACCACTGAGATGCACATCAAGACGAGGGAGTCCAGCCAGTCAGACATGCCCTCGGAGACTTTGGAGGATGTCTCGACAATATTTTTGTGAGAAGACATGGGTCAACTAGTCCTACATTAAGAAAAAGAAAAAAGGATTACTAACCAAAACAGCTCAGGCAAACCAAGAAATCAGCTCAGACAAATATGGATACAACTCAGACTAAAGCATACAACAGCGAAAGGAGACCCCAGGACTCGCACCAAGGTCCAGGGGCATCCTTTGGAGGCAATAACAGAGTAAGGACTCAGGAAAAATCTACAAGTCTACGTCTCAACATCTCTCAATAAGAAAATAACCCTCTTTCAACAAGCGACACAGCGAAAAGAAAGTCACGAATCAAAAAGTCATCAGAATTGCCATCTTTTTACAATCTATCAGCAAAGGGAACTATCAAACATCAAACATGCCAAATGGAAATCATCAAAGACGCAACCTTTTTTAGAATCAAACAGTTCATTATTCCAAAGCTTCAAATCAGAGGACACAATCAGAAACAATAACAACATTTAAAGCCCTAGAAGCATCAGCTATTAGGAAACAAGAAAAGGCTCATACAAAATCAAAGATACCCTAAAACAGTGCACATCGCAGAAATGATCAGACACAACAGACAAAGAAAGATTCAAAACTCTCCAACACGAAGACAAGCAAGATCTTAAATCCAAGCATAAAAAATATATAGCATGGAAAGAATAAATACGAAGAAAGAGGCCAACCTGTGAAGAAGACGACGAAATGTCAAAGCAAAAGGCGAGCACCGACAGTCACCTCTGAAAACAAGGAGAAGCGCGAAGGCGTGAAAACTTGGGAGCAAACGAAAATGAAGAGTCGCAGACGAACCAGAAAATGCAAGAACAGAAGGGTAAAGATGGACTTACAGCAAGCAGGAGAAAGAGAAATGGAAAAAAGAAGCTTTTTTGAAATTCAAAAAGAAATGAGAAAGTGGGAGGCAAAAGAAACGGCGAACGGAGAAGTTAATGGGTTTTTAAACCCTCGCACATTTCCAAGAAAATGCAAAACACGTGCTATAATAAAAAGAAACGTTCCGCATTCAAAGCCACTAATAGGAGTTCTACAAGCAACCCCAACAAAGAATGCTCGAGCTCGACTTCTCCAAGAAGAGGTCAAAATTCTGAAAGGACACAACCGCAAAAGGAAGACCACACTCGAGCAGGGGCACTGTTCATGCCCTGGGTCGAGCTATATGACCCGGGCTGATTAACGACAAGTCGACCGACCTCTTCAGGTTAGAATTATCCGACCTCTTCTCAAAGAGTTTGGCCAAATCACCAGGAGAGCCCAAAAAGGGCCCAAACAGAGGAACACGACCCAAGTCCAAAGGCAGCCCAAGCCTTAAAAGATAAGGGAGGTTCCTTAAAGATAAGATAACTTCACTCAAAGATAAGATAAGATAACTATCTTATCTCCAGAAAAGGGCACTCTACAACATTATAAATACACTGGAGCACCCAGGTATAACTCATACTCTGATTCTACTAAAAAACCTGCTTAATACCCATGCTAACTTAAGCATTGGAGTCCCTTGCAGGTACCACCACCCTCTGGTGATGAAGGATCAGCACCACCACCAAGTCCAACAAGTCAGACACGGCAGCTCCGGTCACCATCATAAAGTCAGACCCAACAGCTCTGACTAGTACAGAAGATCTCATCCGAGATCGACCTACAGTTTCAGGTAACCCTCAAAACAGGAAGCAATTTGAGTGGACCCCAGAGTGCGAACAAGCTTTCCAAGGCTTTAAGGCATTCTTGGAAAAACTACCCATTCTTACCCGGCATATCAAAGGGGAAGAACTCGTGTTATATCTGTCAGTAGGAAGTCAAGTGGTGCACAAAATTGTGAACTCTAATAATGGCATTCAACTTTGTATGCGCGTTTATAACTCAGCACTTTCTTCACAACTTCGCACAACTAACCAGCAAGTGCACTGGGTCGTCCAAGTAATAAACCTTACGTGAGTAAGGGTCGATCCCACGGAGATTGTTGGTATGGAGCAAGCTATGGTCATCTTGAAATTCTCAGTTAGGCGGATAATATATGGTTATGGAGATTTCGAATAATAATAATAAATAAACAGAAAATAAAGATAGAAATACTTATGTAAATCATTGGTGGGAATTTCAGATAGGCGTATGAAGATGCTGTGCTCCTTTTGAATCTCTGCTTTTCTACTGCCTTGATCCAATCATTCCTACTCCTTTTCATGGCAAGCTGTATGTAGGGCATCACCGTTGTCAATGGCTACATCCCATCCTCTCTGTATGCCAGCTTTCATGCCAGTTTGGGCGTTTAACTCCAAACTTTATTCCAGTTCCGGCGTTTAACGCTGGAATTTCTGTAGGTGAATTTGAACGCCGGTTTGGGCCATCAAATCTTGGGCAAAGTATGGACTATTATATATTGCTGGAAAGCCCAGGATGTCTACTTTCCAACGCCGTTAAGAGCGCGCCAATTGGGCTTCTGTAGCTCCAGAAAATCCGCTTCGAATGCAGGGAGGTCAGAATCCAACAGCATCTGCAGTCCTTTTTTGGTCTCAGGATCAGATTTTTGCTCAGGTCCCTCAATTTCAGCCAGAAAATACCTGAAATCACAGAAAAACACACAAACTCATAGTAAAGTCCAGAAAAGTGAATTTTAATTAAAAACTAATAAAAATATACTAAAAACTAACTAGATCATACTAAAAATATACTAAAAACAATGCCAAAAAGTGTATAAATTATCCGCTCATCACAACACCAAACTTAAATTGTTGCTTGTCCTCAAGCAACTGAAAATCAAATAAGATAAAAAGAGGAGAATATGCAATGAATTCCAAAAATATCTGTGAAGATCAGTATTAATCAGATGAGCGGGGCTTTTAACTTTTTGCCTCCGAACAGTTTTGGCATCTCACTCTATCTTTTGAAATCCAGAATGGTTGGCTTCTTTAGGAACTTAGAATCCAGATAGTGTTAATGATTCTCTTAGTAAAGTATGATGATTCTTGAACATAGCTATTTATTGAGTCTTGGCTGTGGCCCAAAGCACTTTGTCTTCCAGTATTACCACCGGATACATACATGCCACAGACACATAATTGGGTGAACCTTTTCAGATTGTGACTCAGCTTTGCTAAAGTCCCCAATTAGAGGTATCCAGGTTTCTTAAGCACACTCTTATTGCCTTGGATCACAACTCTTATTCCTTTCTCTTTTTTTTTCGTTTTTTTTTTCGGTTTTTTTTTTTTTTGAAATGCTTTTTCTTGCTTCAAGAATCATTTTATTGATTTTTCAGATCCTCAGTAACATGTCTCCTTTTTCATCATTCTTTCAAGAGCCAACATTCATGAACCACAAATTCAAAAGACATATGCACTGTTTAAGCATACATTCAGAGAACAAAAATATTGCCACCACATCAAAATAATTAAACTATTATAAAATTCAAAATTCATGCAATTCTTTCTTTTATCAATTAGGCACGTTTTTATTGAAGAAAGGTGATGGATTCATAGGACATTCATAACTTTAAGGCATAGACACTAAGACACTAATGATCATAAGACACAAACATGGATAAACATAAGCATTAAAATTCGAAAAACAGAAGAACAATAACAAGGAAATCAAAGAACGGGTCCACCTTAGTGATGGCGGCTCTTTCTTGCTCTTGAAGATCCTATGGAGTGCTTGAGCTCCTCAATGTCTCTTCCTTGTCTTTGTTGCTCCTCCCTCATGATTCTTTGATCTTCTCTAATTTCATGAAGGATGATGGAGTGTTCTTGATGCTCCACCCTCAGTTGTCCCATGTTGGAACTTAGTTCTCCTAGGGAGGTGTTTAGTTGCTCCCAATAGTTTTGTGGAGGAAAATTCATCCCTTGAGGAATCTCAGGGATCTCATGATGAGTGAGATCTCTTGTGTACTCCATCCTTTTCTTGGTGATGGGCTTGTCCTCATCAATGGGAATGTCTCCCTCTATGTCAACTCCAACTGAATAACAGAGGTGACAAATGAGATGAGGAAAGGCTAACCTTGCCAAGGTGGAGGTCTTGTCCGCCACCTTATAGAGTTCTTGGGCTATAACCTCATGAACCTCTATTTCTTCTCCAATCATGATACTATGGATCATGATGGCCCGGTCTACGGTAACTTCGGACCGGTTGCTAGTGGGGATGATTGAGCGTTGTATGAACTCTAACCATCCTCTAGCCACGGGCTTGAGGTCATGCCTTCTCAATTGGACCGGCTTTCCTCTTGAATCTTGCTTCCATTGTGCGCCCTCTTCACATATGACTGTGAGGACTTGGTCCAACCTTTGATCAAAGTTGACCCTTCTAGTGTAAGGATGCTCATCTCCTTGCATCATAGGCAAGTTGAACGCCACCCTCACACTCTCCGGACTAAAATCCAAGTATTTCCCCCGAACCATAGTGAGATAATTCTTTGGATTCGGGTTCACACTTTGGTCATGGTTCTTTGTAATCCATGCATTGGCATAGAACTCTTGAACCATCAAGATTCCGACTTGTTGAATGGGGTTGGTAAGAACTTCCCAACCTCTTCTTCGGATCTCATGGCGGATCTCCGGATATTCACCCTTTTTGAGTGAAAAGGGGACCTCGGAGATCACCTTCTTCAAGGCCACAACTTCATAGAAGTGGTCTTGATGCACCCTTGAGAGGAATCTATCCATCTCCCATGACTCGGAGGTGGAAGCTTTTGCCTTCCTTTTCCTCTTTTTAGAGGTTTCTCCGGCCTTGGATGCCATAAATGGTTATGGAAAAACGAAAAAGCAACGCTTTTACCACACCAAACTTAAAATGTTTGCTCGTCCTCGAGCAAAAGAAGAAAGAAGAGAGTAGAAGAAGAAGAAATGAAGAAGAGGGAGATGGTGGTGTATTCGGCCAAGAAGGGGGAAGAAAGGGTGTTTAGGTTGTGTGAAAATGAAGAGTTGAAGAAGGTTATTTATAGGAGAGAGGGGGGTAAAGGTTCGGCCATTATGGGTGGGTTTGGGAGGGAGAGTGGTTTGAATTTGAAGGGTGAGGTTGGTGGGGTTTTTGGGGAAGAGGTGTTGAGGTGATTGGTGAATGGGGGAAGAAGAGAGAGAGTGATGGTAGGGTCCTGTGGGGTCCACAGATCCTGTAGTGTCAAGGAAAAGTCATCCCTGCACCAAATGTTGCTCAAAATCACGTTTTGAGCCATTTCTGGCGTTAAACGCCGGGCTGGTGCCCATTCCTGGCGTTTAACGCCAGGTTCTTGCCCTTTACTGGCGTTTAACGCCAGTCTGGTGCCCCTTTCTGGCGTTAAACGCCCAGAATGGTGCCAGACTGGGCGTTAAACGCCCAACAGCTAGCATTACTGGCGTTTGAACGCCAGTTTCTTCTCCTCCAGGGTGTGCTGTTTTTCTTCCTGTTTTTCATTCTGTTTTTGCTTTTTTCATTGTTTTTGTGACTTCTTATGATCATCAACCTACAAAAAAGATAAAATAACAAAAGAAAATAATTAATTATAAAACATTGGGTTGCCTCCCAACAAGCGCTTCTTTAATGTCATTAGCTTGACAGAGGGCTCTCATGGAGCTTCAGAAATGCTCAGAACCGTGTTGAAACCTCCCAACACCAAACTTAGAGTTTGAATGTGGGGTTTCAACACCAAACTTAGAGTTTGGTTGTAGCCTCCCAACACCAAACTTAGAGTTTAACTGTGGGGGCTCTGTTTGGCTCTGTTTTGAGAGGAGCTCTTCATGCTTCCTCTCCATGATGACAGAGGGATATCCTTGGGCCTTAAACACCAAGGATTTTTCATTCACTTGAATGATTAACTCTCCTCTGTCAACATCAATCACAGCCTTTGCTGTGGCTAGGAAGGGTCTGCCAAGGATGATGGATTCATCCATGCACTTCCCAGTCTCTAGGACTATGAAATCAGTAGGAATGTACTGGTCTTCAACTTTAACCAGAACATCCTCTACAAGTCCATGGGCTTGTTTTCTTGAGTTGTCTGCCATCTCTAATGAGATTCTTGCAGCTTGCACCTCTAAGATCCCTAATTTCTCCATTACAGAGAGGGGCATGAGGTTCACACTTGACCCTAAGTCACACAAGGCCTTCTTGAAGGTCATGGTGCCTATGGTACAAGGTATAGAAAACTTCCCAGGATCCTGCCTCTTTTGAGGCAGTTTCTGCCTAGACAAGTCATCCAGTTCTTTGGTGAGCAAGGGAGGTTCATCCTCCCAAGTCTCATTTCCAAATAACTTGTCATTTAGTTTCATGATTGCTCCAAGGTATTTAGCAACTTGCTCTTCAGTAACATACTCATCCTCTTCAGAGGAAGAATATCATCAGAGCTCATGAATGGCAGAAGTAAGTCCAATGGAATCTCTATGGTCTCATTTTGAGCCTCAGATTCCCAAGGTTCCTCATTGAGGAACTCAGAGGAGAGTGGTGCACGCCCACTGGGGTCTTTCTCAGTGGCGTCTTCTTCCTCTCTTTCCTCTCCATATTCGGCCATGTTGATGGCCTTGCACTCTCCTTTTGGATTTCTTCTGTATTACTTGGGAGAGTACTAGGAGGGAGTTCAGTAACCTTCTTGCTCAGCTGACCCACTTGTCCTTCCAAATTTCTGATGGAGGACCTTGTTTCATTCATGAAACTTTGAGTGGTCTTTATTAGATCAGAGACCATTGTTGCTAAGTCAGAAGTATTCTGCTTAGAACTCTCTGTCTGTTGCTGAGAAGATGATGGAAAAGGCTTGCCATTGCTAAACCTGTTTCTTCCACCATTATTGTTATTGAAACCTTGTTGAGGTCTCTCTTGATTCTTCCATGAGAGATTTGGGTGATTTCTCCATGAAGAATTGTAGGTATTTCCATAGGGTTCTCCTAGGTAATTCACCTCTTCCATGGAAGGGTTCTCAGGATCATAAGCTTCTTCCTCAGATGAAGCATCCTTAGTACTGTTTGGTGCATTTTGCATTCCAGACAGACTTTGAGAAATCAAATTGACTTGTTGAGTCAATATGTTATTCTGAGCCAATATGGCATTCAGAGTGTCAATCTCAAGAACTCCTCTCTTCTGACTAGTCCCATTGTTCACAGGATTCCTTTCAGAAGTGTACATGAATTGGTTATTTGCAACCATTTCAATCAATTCTTGAGCTTCTGCAGGCGTCTTCTTCAGATGAAGAGATCCTCCAGCAGAGTTATCCAAGGACATCTTAGACAGTTCAGAGAGACCATCACAGAAAATACCTATGATGCTCCATTCAGAAAGCATGTCTGAAGGACATCTTCTGATTAATTGTTTGTATCTTTCCCAAGCTTCATAGAGGGATTCTCCATCCTTCTGTCTGAAGGTTTGGACTTCCACTCTAAGCTTACTCCATCTTTGTGGTGGAAAGAACTTTGCCAAGAAGGCATTGACTAGCTTTTCCCAAGAGTCCAGGCTTTCTTTAGGTTGAGAATCCAACCATATTCTAGCTCTGTCTCTTACAGCAAAAGGGAATAGCATCAGTCTATAGACCTCAGGGTTAACCCCATTAGTCTTGACTGTGTCACAGATTTGCAAGAATTCAGCTAAAAACTGATGAGGATCTTCCATTGGAAGTCCATGGAACTTGCAATTCTGTTGCATTAGAGAAACTAATTGAGGCTTAAGCTCAAAGTTGTTTGCTCCAATGGCAGGGATAGAGATGCTTCTCCCATAGAAGTCGGGAGTAGGTGCAGTAAAGTCACCCAGCACCTTCCTTGCATTGTTGGCATTGTTGTTGTTTTCGGCTGCCATGGGTTCTTCTTCTTTGAAGAATTCGGTCAGGTCCTCTAAAGAGAGTTGTGCTTTGGCTTCTCTTAGCTTTCTCTTCAAGGTCCTTTCGGGTTCAGGATCAGCTTCAACAAGAATGCCTTTGTCTCTGCTCCTGCTCATATGAAAGAGAAGAGAAAAAGAAAATGTGGAATCCTCTATGTCACAGTATAGAGATTCCTTGAAATGTCAGAGGAAAAGAGAAATAGAAAGAAGAAGGAGAAGAATTCGAACTTTAATTAGATAAGGTTCGAATTGTGCATTTAGAAGGAGTGGTACTCCATAAATAGAAGGATGTGAGAAGGAGGGAAGAGGATTTTCGAAAATTCAATTAAAAGATTTTGAAAATATTTTGAAAATTTGATTGATAATTTTCGAAAATTGAAAGTGGAAGAGAAATCAAGTGATTTTTGAAAAAAATTTTGAAATTAGAAACTAAAAAGATTTGATTGAAAACTAATTTGAAAAAGATATAATAAAAAAATATGATTGAAAGGTTATTGTCTTAAAAAGATGTGATTGAGAAGATATGATTTGAAAACCATTTTAAAAGATATGTTTTGAAAATTATTTTAAAAGATTTGATTTGGAAAATTAGTGACTTGCCTAACAAGAAAAGATATGATTCAAACATAAAACCTTCCTTAACAGAAAAGGCAAAAAATGTTCAATCAAATCATTAATTGTTAGTAAGTATCTTTGAAAGGAAAGAAATTAATTTTGAAAACATTTGAGTGAAAAGATTTGATTTGAAAAAGATTTGATTTTGAAAAACTTGAAAAAAATTGATTTGAAAACAAAATCTTCCCCCTAGCACCATCCTGGCGTTAAATGCCCAGAATGGTATACATTCTGGCGTTTAACGCCCAAAATGCTACCTCTTTGGGCGTTAAACGCCCAACCAGGTGCCCTGGCTGGCGTTTAAACGCCAGTCTGCCTTCTTCATTGGGCATTTTTGAATGCTCAGCTTTTTCTGTATAATTCCTCTGCAGTGTGTTCTGAATCTTCAATCCCTTGTATCATTGACTTGAAAAGACACAAATTAAAAATATTTTTGGATTTTTAATAATTAACATGCAACAAGAATCAAATAACAATGCATGCAAGACACCAAACTTAGCAGTTTGTATACTACTGACACTAATGAACTGAAAATGCATATGAGACACACAAAATACTCAAGTCAATAGAATTCAAAGATCAGAGCAAGTGAATCATCAAGAACATCTTGAAGATCACTAAGACATATGAATGCATGCAATTGACACCAAACTTAGGATGAGACACTAGACTCAAACAAGAAATATTTTTGAATTTTATGATTTTTTTATTTTTTAATTTTTTTTTGTGTTTTTCGAAAATTAAGTGGAAAAAGAAGGTATCAAAATTCTTAATGAGAATTCCAGGAATCAGTGCAATGCTAGTCTAAGACTCCGGTCCAGGAATTAGACATGGCTTCACAGCCAGCCAAGCTTCCAAAGAAAGCTTCGGTCCAAAACACTAGACATGACCAAAGGTCAGCCAAGCCTTAGCAAATCACTGCTCCAAAAGCAAGATTGATACGAAATCAACAAGCTCTTGTGGTGATAAGTTGAAACCTCGGTCCAATCAGATTAGACATGGCTTCTCAGCCAGCCAGATTTCAACAAATCATCATGAAACTCTAGAATTCATCTTCAAGAATTTCGAAAAAAAAAATACCTAATCTAAGCAACAAGATGAACCGTCAGTTGTCCAAACTAGAACAATCCCAGGCATTGTTACCAAAAGCTTGCTCAAAACTTGAACAATCCCCGGCAACGGCGCCAAAAACTTGGTGCGCGAAATTGTGAACTATACTTTTTCACAACTCTCATAATCCCTGGTAATGGCTCCAAAAACTTGGTGCGCTCAATACCATGGCATTACACAACTTCGCACAACTAACCAGCAAGTGCACTGGGTCGTCCAAGTAATAAACCTTACGTGAGTAAGGGTCGATCCCACGGAGATTGTTAGTATTGAAGCAAGCTATGGTCATCTTGTAAATCTTAGTCAGGCAAACTCAGATATATATGGTGATGAACGAAAATAACATAAAAGATAAAGATAGTGATACTTATGTAATTCATTGGTAGGAACTTCAGATAAGCGCATGAAGATGCCTTCCCTTCCGTCTCTCTGCTTTCCTACTGTCTTCATCCAACCCTTCTTACTCCTTTCCATGGCAAGCTCGTATAGGGTCTCACTGTTGTCAGCAGCTACCTCCCATCCTCGCAGTGAAAGCTAATGCACACACTCTGTCACAGTGCTGCCAATCACCGTGTGGTTCCCTCCCCTACCGGAATAGAATAACTCTTTTGCGTCTGTCACTAACGCCCAGTAGGTTACAGGTTTGAAGCACGTCACAGTCATTCAATCATTGAATCCTACTCAGAATACCACAGACAAGGTTAGACCTTCCGGATTCTCTTGAATGCTGCCATCAGTTCTTGCCTATACCACGAAGACTCTGATCTCACGGAATGGTTGGCTCGTTTGTCAGGCGAGCACTCGGTTGTCAGGCGATCAACCATGCATCGTGCAATCAGGAATCCAAGAGATATTCACCAAGCCTCAAATGCTTGTAGAACAAGAGTGGTTGTCAGTCACTTTGTTCATGAGTGAGAATGGTGATGGGCGTCAATCATCACCTTCATCATGTTGAAGAACAAGTGATATCTTGGATAAAGAACAAGCGGAATTTGAATGAAAGAACAATAGTAATTGCATTAATACTCGAGGTACAGCAGAGCTCCACACCTTAATCTATGGTGTGTAGAAACTCCACCGTTGAAAATACATAAGCATAAGGTCTAGGCATGGCCGAATGGCCAGCCTCCCAATGATCTAAGAACTAAAATGTCCAAAGATGATCTAGAGATCTAAAAGTGATCAAAAGATCTTTATACAATAGTAAAAGGTCCTACTTATAAGAAACTAGTAGCCTAGGGTGTACAGAAATGAGTAAATGACATAAAAATCCTCTTCCGGGCCCACTTGGTGTGTGCTTGGGCTGAGCAATGAAGCAATTTCGTGTAGAGACTCTTCTTGGAGTTAAACGCCAGCTTTGGTGCCAGTTTGGGCGTTTAACTCCCATTTGGGTGCCAGTTCCAGCGTTTAACGCTGGGATTTCTTGAGGTGACTTTGAACGCCGGTTTGGGCCATCAAATCTTGGGCAAAGTATGGACTATTATATATTGCTGGAAAGCCCAGGATGTCTACTTTCCAACGCCGTTAAGAGCGCGCCAATTGGGCTTCTGTAGCTCCAGAAAATCCGCTTCGAATGCAGGGAGGTCAGAATCCAACAGCATCTGCAGTCCTTTTTTGGTCTCAGGATCAGATTTTTGCTCAGGTCCCTCAATTTCAGCCAGAAAATACCTGAAATCACAGAAAAACACACAAACTCATAGTAAAGTCCAGAAAAGTGAATTTTAATTAAAAACTAATAAAAATATACTAAAAACTAACTAGATCATACTAAAAATATACTAAAAACAATGCCAAAAAGTGTATAAATTATCCGCTCATCACCTCCCAACAAGCGCTTCTTTAATGTCAGTAGCTTGACAGAGGGCTCTCATGGAGCCTCACAGATACTCAGAGCAATGTTGGAACCTCCCAACACCAAACTTAGAGTTTTAATGTGGGGGTTCAACACCAAACATAGAAGTTGGTTGTGGCCTCCCAACACCAAACTTAGAGTTTGACTGTGGAGGCTCTATTTGACTCTGTTTTGAGAGAAGCTCTTCATGCTTCCTCTCCATGGTAACAGAGGGGTATCCTTGAGCCTTAAACACAAAGGATTCTTCATTCACTTGAATGATCAATTCTCCTCTGTCAACATCAATCACAGCCTTTGCTGTGGCTAGGAAGGGTCTGCCAAGGATGATGGATTCATCCATGCACTTCCCAGTCTCTAGGACTATGAAATCAGCAGGGATGTAATGGTCTTCAATCTTTACCAGAACATCCTCTACAAGTCCATAAGCTTGTTTTCTTGAATTGTCTGCCATCTCTAGTGAGATTCTTGCAGCTTGTACCTCAAAGATCCCTAGCTTCTCCATTACAGAGAGAGGCATGAGGTTTATACTTGACCCTAGGTCACTGATGAGCGGATAATTTATACGCTTTTTGGCATTGTTTTTAGTATGCTTTTAGTATATTTGGTTTAGTTTTTAGTAGATTTTTATTAGTTTTTAGTTAAAATTCACTTTTCTGGACTTTACTATGAGTTTGTGTGTTTTTCTGTGATTTCAGGTATTTTCTGGCTGAAATTGAGGGACCTGAGCAAAAATCTGATTCAGAGACTAACCAGCAAGTGCACTGGGTTGTCCAAGTAATAAACCTTACGCGAGTAAGGGTCGATCCCACGGAGATTGTTGGTATGAAGCAAGCTATGGTCATCTTGTAAATCTCAGTCAGGCAGATTCAAATGGTTATGGATGATATATGAATAAAACATAAAGATAAAGATAGAGATACTTATGTAATTCATTGGTGGGAATTTCAGATAAGCGTATGAAGATGCTTTGTCCCTTCCGTCTCTCTGCTTTCCTAATGTCTTCATCCAATCCTTCTTACTCCTTTCCATGGCAAGCTGTATGTTGGGCATCACCGTTGTCAGTGGCTACAGTCTCGTCCTCTCAGTGAAAATGTTCAACGCGCTCTGTCACAGCACGGCTAATCATCTGTCGGTTCTCAATCAGGTTGGAATAGAATCCATTGATTCTTTTGCGTCTGTCACTAACGCCCAGCCTTCAGGAGTTTGAAGCTCGTCACAGTCATTCAATCCTTGAATCCTACTCAGAATACCACAGACAAGGTTTAGACCTTCCGAATTCTCTTGAATGCCGCCATCAGTTCTAGCTTATACCACGAAGACTCCGATTAAGGAATCCAAGAGATAAACATTCAAGCCTTGCTTGCTTGTAGAACGGAAGTGGTTGTCAGGCACGTGTTCATAAGTGAGAATGATAATGAACGTCACATAATCATCACATTCATCATGTTCTTGGGTGCGAATGAATATCTTGGAACAAGAATAAGCTGAATTGAATAGAAGAACAATAGTAATTGCATTAATACTCGAGGTACAGCAGAGCTCCACACCTTAATCTATGGTGTGTAGAAACTCCACCGTTGAAAATACATAAGTGATAAGGTCTAGGCATGGCCGAATGGCCAGCCTCCCATGATCTATGAACTAAACGTCCAAAGATGATCCTAAGATCTAAAGTGATCAAAAGATTCAAAGATCTAAAGATTGAAAATACAATAGCAAAAGGTCCTATTTGTAGAGAACTAGTAGCTTAGGGTTTACAAAGATGAGTAAATGACATAAAAATCCACTTTCGGTCCCACTTGGTGTGTGCTTGGGCTGAGCATTGAAGCTTTCATGTGTAGAGACTTTTCTTGGAGTTAAACGCCAGCTTTTATGCCAGTTTGGGCGTTTAACTCCCATTCTTGTGCCAGTTCCGGCGTTTAACGCCTGGCAGTTTTGAGCTGATTTGGAACGCCGGTTTGGGCCATCAAATCTCGGACAAAGTATAAACTATTATACATTGCTGGAAAGCCCAGGATGTCTACTTTCCAACGCAGTTGAGAGCGCACCAATTTGGCTTCTATAGCTCCAGAAAATCCACTTCGAGTGCAGGGAGGTCAGAATCCAACAGCATCTGCAGTCCTTTTCAGCCTCTGAATCAGATTTTTGCTCAGGTCCCTCAATTTCAGCCAGAAAATACCTGAAATCACAGAAAAACACACAAACTCATAGTAAAGTCCAGAAAAGTGAATTTTAACTAAAAACTAATAAAAATATAATAAAAACTAACTAAAATATACTAAAAACATACTAAAAACAATGCCAAAAAGCGTATAAATTATCCGCTCATCAGATGTCTAATACCATAATAAAATGTCCTATTTATACTAGACTAGCTACTAAGGTTTACAGAAGTAAGTAATTGATGCAGAAATCCACTTCTGGAGCGCACTTAGTGTGTGCTTGGGCTGAGCTTGAGCTTTACACATGCATAGGCTTCTTTTGGAGTTGAACGCCAAGTTGTAACGTGTTTTTGGCGTTCAACTCTGGTTCGTGACGTGTTTCTGGCGTTTGACTCCAGAATGCAGCATGGAATTGGTGTTAAACGCCAGTTTATGTCGTCTAATCTCGAATAAAGTATGGACTATTATATATTGCTGGAAATCTCTGGATGTCTACTTTCCAACGCCGTTGAGCGCGCATCATTTGGAGTTCTATAGCTCCAGAAAATCCATTTCAAGTGCAAGGAGGTCAAAATCCAACAACATCAGCAGTCCTTTATCAGCCTTCTTATCAGAGTTTTGCTCAGGTCCCTCAATTTCAGCAAGAAAATACCTGAAATTACAAAAAAACACACAAACTCATAGTAAAGTCCTGAAATGTGAATTTAGCATAAAAACTAATGAAAACATCCCTAAAAGTAGCTAGATCCTACTAAAATCTACCTAAAAACAATGCCAAAAAGCGTATAAATTATCCGCTCATCACAACACCAAACTTAAATTGTTGCTTGTCCCCAAGCAACTGAAAATCAATTAGGATAAAAAGATGAGAATATACTATAAAGCTCAAAATATCAATGAATATTAATTCTAATTAGATGAGCGGGACTTGTAGCTTTTTGCTTCTGAACAGTTTTGGCATCTCACTTTATCCTTTGAAGTTTAGAATGATTGGCATCTCTAGGAACTTAGAATTTCAGATAGTGTCATTGATTCTCCTAGTTAAGTTTGTTGATTCTTGAAAACAGCTACTTTCATGAGTCTTGGTCGTGGCCCTAAGCACTTTGTTTTCCAGTATTACCACTGGATACATAAATGCCACAAACACATGACTGGGTGAACCTTTTCAGATTGTGACTCAGCTTTGCTAAAGTCCCCAGTTAGAGGTGTCCAGAGCTCTTAAGCACACTCTTTTTGCTTTGGATCACGACTTTAACCACTCAGTCTCAAGCTTTTTACTTGGACCTGCATGCCACAAGCACATGGTTAGGGACAGCTTGATTTAGCCGCTTAGGCCTAGATTTTATTTCCTTGGGCCCTCCTATCCATTGATGCTCAAAGCCTTGGATCCTTTTTACCCTTGTCTTTTGGTTTTAAGGGCTATTGGCTTTTTCTGCTTGCTTTTTCTTTTTCTTTCTATTATTTTTTCGCCACTTTTTTTTTTCGCAAGCTTTTGCTATTCACTGCTTTTTCTTGCTTCAAGAATCAATTTCATGATTTTTCAGATTATCAATAGCATTTCTCTTTGTTCATCATTCTTTCAAGAGCCAACAATTTTAATATTCATATACAACAAGATAAAAAATATGCACTGTTCAAGCATTCATTCAGAAAACAAAAAGTAATGTCACCACATCAATATAATTAAACTAAATTCAAGGATAAATTTGAAACTCATGTACTTCTTGTTCTTTTGTATTAAAAACATGTTTCATTTAAGAAAGGTGAAGGATTCATGGAATTATTTATAACTTTAAGACATAGTTACTACATACTAATGATCATGTAATAAAGACACAAACATAGATAACATAAAGCTTAAAAATCGAAAAACAAAGAAATAAGAACAAGGAATGAGTCCACCTTAGTGATGGTGGCGCTTTCTTCTTGAAGAACTAATGATGTCCTTGAGCTATTCTATGTCTCTTCCTTGCCTTTGTTGCTCCTCCCTCACTGCTCTTTGATCTTCTCTAATTTCATGGAGAATGATGGAGTGTTCATGATGTTCCACCCTTAATTGATCCATATTATAACTCAAGTCTTCTAGAGAAGTGTTGAGTTGTTCCCAATAGTTGTTGGGAGGAAAGTGCATCCCCTGAGGCATCTCCGGGATTCCTTGGTGATGAGCTTCCTCATGTGTCTCTTGGGATCCATGAGTAGGCTCTCTTGTTTGCTCCATCCTTTTCTTAGTGATGGGCTTGTCCTCTTCAATGAGGATGTCTCCTTCTATGATAACTCCAGCAGAGTAGCATAGATGGCAAATAAGATGAGGAAAAGCTAGCCTTGCCAAGGTAGAGAACTTTTCGGCTATTTTATAGAATTCAAGGGAGATGACTTCATGAACTTCTACTTCCTCTCCAATCATGATGCTATGGATCATGATGGCCCGATCCACAGTAACTTCGGATTGGTTGCTAGTGGGGATGATGGAGCATTGGATGAACTCCAACCATCCTCTAGCCACAGGCTTGAGGTCTAATCTTCTTAATTGAACTGGCTTGCCTTTGGAGTCTCTTTTCCATTGAGCTCCTTCAACACATATGTCCATAAGGACTTGGTCCAACCTTTGATCAAAGTTGACCCTTCTTGTGTAGGGGCGTGCATCTCCTTGCATCATGGGTAAGTTAAACGCCAACCTTATATTTTTCGAACTGAAATCTAAGTATTTCCCCCGAACCATTGTAAGATAATTCTTTGGATTCGGGTTCACACTTTGATTATGGTTCCTAGTGATCCATGCATTGGCATAGAACTCTTGAACCATTAAGATTCTGACTTGTTGAATGGGGTTGGTCAGAACTTCCCAACTTCTTCTTTGGATCTCATGTCGGATCTCCGGATACTTATTTTTCTTGAGTTTGAAAGGGACCTCAGGGATCACCTTCTTCTTGGCCACAACATCATAGAAGTGGTCTTGATGGGCTTTAGAGATGAATCTCTCCATCTCCCATGACTCAGAGGTGGAAGCTTTTGTCTTCCCTTTTCCTTTTCTAGAGGTTTCTCCGGCCTTAGGTGCCATAGGTGGTTATGGAAAAACAAAAAAGCTATGCGTTTACCACACCAAACTTAGAATATTGCTCGCCCTCGAGCAAGAGAAGAAAGAATGGATGAAGAAGAAGAAAATATGGAGGAGAGGGAGAAAGGGTTGTGTTTCGGCCAAGGAGGAGAAGAGATGGTTGTGTTATGTGAAAATGAAGGAGAATGGAGGGGTTTATATAGTGTAGGGAGAGGGAGTATGTTCGGCTATTTAGGGTGGGTTTGGGTGGGAAAGAGATTTTGAATTTTGAAGGTAGGTGGGGTTTATGGGGAAGAGTGGAAGGATGTGAGTGGTGAAGAGGTGATGGGGAAGAGAGATTGAGGTGATTGGTGAAGGTTTTGGGGAAGAGTGTTATTGGATTGTGTGAAGAGGAGAGAATGTGAGTTGAGGTAGGTGGGGATCCTATGTGATCCACAGATCCTGAGATGATCATGTGGGGTCCACAGATCCTGAGGTGTCAAGGATTTACATCCATGCACCAATGAGGCGTGTAAAACGCCCTTTTCATGTAATCCTGGCGTTCAACGCCAGATTGGTGCCCAACTTCATGCTTGTTTTGGGCGTTCAACGCCCATTTGCAGCATGTTTCTGGCGTTGAATGCCAGTTTCATGCTTGTTTCTGGCGTTCAGCACCAGCTTTCCTCAGGGTGTATTCCTGGCGTTTAAACGCCAGGATGTTACATGTTTCTGGCGTTCAACGCCAGATCCATGCTCTGTTCTGGCATTGAACGCCAGCCAGATGCTCCTTACTGGCGTTTAAACGCCAGTAAGACCTTCTCCAGGGTGTGCTTTTTCTTCTGCTGTTTTTTTATTCTGTTTTTAATTTTAGTATTTATTTTGTGACTCCTCATGATCATGAACTTAATAAAACATAAAATAAAAATAAAAATAAAAATAGAATTACATAAATAAAAATTGGGTTGCCTCCCAATAAGCGCTTCTTTAATGTCAATAGCTTGACAGTGGGTTCTCGTGGAGCCTCACAGGTGATCAGGTCAATGTTGTAGACTCCCAACACCAAACTTAGAGTTTGGATGTGGCCTCCCAACACCAAACTTAAATTTTGATTGTGGAGGCTCTGTTTGACTCTGTACTGAGAGAAGCTTTTCATGTTTCCTCTCCATTGTTACAGAAGAACACCCTTGGGTCTTAAACACAAGGTAGCCCACATTCAATTGAAGGACTAATTCTCCTCTGTGAACATCTATCACAGCTCCTGCTGTGGCTAGGAAAGGTCTTCCAAGGATGATACATTCATTCTCCTCCTTCCTAGTGTCTAAGATTATGAAATCAGCAGGGATGTAAAGGCCTTCAACCTTTACCAACACGTCCTCTACCAATCCATAAGCTTGTCTTACTGACTTGTCTACCATTTGTAATGAGAATATGGCAGGTTGTACCTCAATGATCCCCAGCTTCTCTATTACAGAGAGTGGCATAAGATTTATGCTTGACCCTAGGTCACACAGAGCCTTTTCAAAGGTCATGGTGCCTATGGTACAGGGTATTAAGAATTTACCAGGATCTTGTTTCTTTTGAGGTAAAGTTTGCTGAACCCATGTATCTAGTTCACCAATGAGCAAGGGAGGTTCACCTTCCCAAGTCTCATTACCAAACAAATTGGCATTCAGCTTCATGATAGCTCCTAGATATTGAGCAACTTTCTCTCCAGTTACATCTTCATCCTCTTCAGAGAAAGAATAGTTTTCAGAGCTCATGAATGGCAGAAGGAGGTTTAATGGGATCTCTATGGTCTCTATATGACCTTCAGATTCCTTTAAGTACTCAATAAGTAACTCCTTCTTGCTTGAGAGACATCCCCTGAGGTCTTCCTCATTGGGATTCACGTCCTCTCCTTCCTCTCTAGGTTCGGCCATGTTGATTGTCAATGGCTTTGCACTCTCTTTTTGGATTCTCTTCAGTATTGCTTGGGAGAGTACTAGGAGGAGTTTCAGTGACTTTCTTACTCAGCTGGCCCACTTGTGCCTCCAAATTTCTGATGGAGGACCTTGTTTCACTCATGAAGCTTAGAGTGGCCTTAGACAGATCAGAGACTATATTTGTTAAGTTAGAGGTGCTCTGCTCAGAATTCTCTGTCTGTTGCTGAGAAGATGATGGAAAAAGGCTTGCTATTACTAAACCTATTTCTTTCACCATTATTAAAGCCTTGTTGAGGCTTTTGTTGATCCTTCCATGAGAAATTTGGATGATTTCTCCATGAGGAGTTATAGGTGTTGCCAAAGGCTTCCCCCATGTAATTTACTTCTGCCATTACAGGGTTTTCAGGATCATAAGCGTCTTCTTCAGGAGAGGCCTCTTTAGTACTGTTGGATGCATTTTGCCATCCATTCAGACTTTGAGAAATCATGTTAACTTGCTGAGTCAACATTTTGTTCTGAGCCAATATGGCATTCAGAGCATCAATTTCAAGAACTCCCTTCCTTTGAGGCGTCCCATTACTCATGGAATTCCTCTCAAAAGTATACATGAATTGGTTATTTGCAACAATGTCAATGAGTTCTTGAGCTTCTGCAAGCATTTTCTTTAGGTGAATGAATCCACCTGCAGAATGATCCAATGACATCTTAGAGAACTTAGACAGACCATAATAGAATATATCTATCATGGTCCACTCTGAAAACATGTCAGAAGGACACTTTTTGCTCATCCGCTTGTATCTTTCCCAAGCTTCATAGAGGGATTCACCATCTTTTTGCTTGAAGGTCTGAACATCCACTCTAAGCTTGCTCAGCTTTTGAGGAGGAAAGAATTTAACCAAGAAGGCCGTGACCAACTTATCCCAAGAGTCCAGGCTATCCTTAGGTTGTGAGTCCAACCATGTTCTAGCTCTGTCTCTTACAGCAAAAGGGAAAAATATGAGCCTGTAGAATTCGGATCTACTCCATTAGTCTTAACAGTCTCACAGATCTGCAAGAACTCAGTTAAAAACTGGTAGGGATCTTCTGATGGAAGTCCATGAAACTTACAGTTTTATTGCATTAGAGCAACTAGTTGAGGTTTTAGCTCAAAATTGTTTGCTCCAATGGCAGGAATTGAGATGCTTCTTCCATCAAACTTGGAAGTAGGTGTAGTATAATCACCAAGCATCCTCCTTGTATTATTGTTGTTGGGTTCGGCTGCCATATCCTTTTCTTGTTCGAAAATTTCAGTAAGGTTGTCTCTGGATTGTTGTAATTTAGCTTCTCTTAGTTTTCTCTTCAGAGTCCTTTCAGGTTCAGGATCAGCTTCAACAAGAATGTCTTTTTCCTTGTTCATGCTCATATGAGAAAGAAGAGAACAGAAAAGGAAGAGGAATCCTCTATGTCACAGTATAGATATTCCTTTATGTTATTTGAAGAAGAAAGGAATAGAAGAAGGAGAAGAGTTAAGAATCCAAACACAAGGGTGAAGATAGGTTCAGATTCGTGAGATGAAGAGAAGTGTTAGTAAATAAATAAATAAATAGAAGAAGATGAGAGGGGGAGAATTTCAAAAATAAATTTTGAAAAAGAGTTAGTAATTTTCGAAAATTACAGGAAAATAAAATTAAAATTAAAATTAAAATTTAAAATAATTAATTAATTAAAAAAAGAATTTTAAAAATGAAGGAGAAATTTTCGAAAATTAGAGAGGAAAAAGTACTTAGGTGGTTTTGAGAAAGATAAGAAACAAACAAAAAGTCAATTAGTTAGTTGAAAAAGATTTGAAAATTAATTTTAAAAAGATAAGAAGATAAGACGTTAGAAGGGATATTTTGAAATCAAATTTTTGAAAGAGATATTATTTAAAAAGATATAATAAAAAGATATGATTAAAAAGATATGGTTGAAAAAGATTTAATTTTTTTAAAATTAAAATTAATTACTTGACTAACAAGAAACTAAAAGATATGATTCTAGAATTTAAAGATTGAATCTTTCTTAACAAAAAAGTAACAAACTTCAAAATTTTTGAATCAATCACATTACTTGTTAGTTAAGTTTCAAAAATTTGAAATAAAGATAAGAGAAAGATTTTGAAAAATATTTTTAACTTTTCGAAAATAATAAGATAAAAATGAAAAAGATTTGATTTTTGAAAAAGATTTTGAAAAGATAAGATTTTTTTTAAAATTGAAAATTTGACTTGACTTATAAGAAATAGCTAAGTTTTTTAAAAATTTTTGACTAAGTCAACTCAAATTTTCGAAATTTTGAGAGAAATATGGAAAAGATATTTTTATTTTTGAATTTTTAATGATGAGAGGGAAAACACAAAAATGACCCAAAACATGAAAATTTTTGGATCAAAACCAATGATGCATGCAAAGAACACTATGAATATCAAGATGAACACCAAGAACACTTTGAAGATCATGATGAACATCAAGAACATATTTTTGAAAAACTTTTGATGCAAAAAAAACATGCAAGACACCATGCTTAGAAATCTTTTGTGTTTAGATACTATGAATGCAAAAATGCACATGAAAAACATCATACAACACAAAACAAGAAAATTTAAAGATCAAACAAGAAGACTTACCAAGAACAACTTGAAGATCATGAAGAACACTATGAATGCATGAATTTTCGAAAAATACAAGAACAAGATGAATATGCAATTGACACCAAACTTAAAACATGACACAAGACTCAAACAAGAAACTCAAAATATTTTTTATTTTTATGATTTTATAATGTTTTTGGATTTTTGTATATTTTTTTCGAAAACATATACGAAAAATAAAATAAGAAATTCAAAATTTTTAATAAGAATTCCAGGAATCTTTCAATGTTAGTCTAAAGCTCCGGTCCAGAAATTAGACATGGCTTAATAGCCAGCCAAACTTCAGCAGGGCATTACATGCATTGTGGTGATTAGTTGAAGTCTCAGTCCAAAAGAATTTGAATATGCCTTTACAGCCAACCAGGCTACAACATGCTTCATGAAGCACTAGAATTCATTCTTAAAAATTTAGAATATTTTTTTTTTCGAAAACAGAAGTAAAAATTTTTTTGAAAGATTCTTGAGAAATTTTTGAAAATAAAACAAAAATAAAATTACCTAATCTGAGCAACAAGATGAACCGTCAGTTGTCCAAACTCGAACAATCCCCGGCAACGGCACCAAAAACTTGGTGCACGAAATTGTGATCTCTAATAATGGCATTCAACTTGGTATGCGCGTTTATAACTCAGCGCTTTCTTCACAACTTCGCACAACTAACTAGCAAGTGCACTAGGTCGTCCAAGTAATAAACCTTAAGTGAGTAAGGGTCGATCCCACGGAGATTGTTGGTATGAAGCAAGCTATGGTCATCTTGAAATTCTCAGTTAGGCAGATAATATATGGTTATGGATTTTTCGAATAATAATAATAATAATAATAATAATAATAATAATAATAAATAAACAGAAAATAAAGATAGAAATACTTATGTAAATCATTGGTGGGAATTTCAGATAGGCGTATGAAGATGATGTGCTCCTTTTGAATCTCTGCTTTCCTACTGCCTTCATTCAATCCTTCCTACTCCTTTCCATGGCAAGCTGTATGTAGGGCATCACCGTTGTCAAAGGCTACATCTCATCCTCTCAGTGAAAAAGGTCCAAATGCTCTGTCACAGCACGGCTAATCATCTGTCAGTTCTCGATCATGCCGGAATAGAATCCATTGATTCTTTTGCGTTTGTCATCACGCCCAACAATCGCGAGTTTGAAGCTCGTCACAGTCATTCAATCCCTGAATCCTATTCAGAATACCACAGACAAGGTTTAGACTTTTCGGACTCTCATGAATGCCGCCATCAATTCTAGCTTATACCACGAAGATTCTGATTAAGAAATCCAAGAGATATGCGCCCGGTCTAAGGTAGAACGGAAGTGGTTGTCAGTCACACGTTCATGGGTGAGAATGATGATGAATGTCACGGATCATCACATTCATCATGTTGAAGTGCAACGAATATCTTAGAATAGGAATAAACTGAATTGAATAGAAAATAGTAGTAATTCCATTAAAACTCGAGGTACAACAGAGCTCCACACCCTTAATCTATAGTGTGTAGAAACTCCACCGTTGAAAATACATAAGTGATTGTGGTCCAGGCATGGCTGAATGGCCAGCCCCCAAAATGTGATCACAGGATCAAAAATACAATCTAGGATCCAGGATGTCTAATACCATAATAAAATGTCCTATTTATACTAGACTAGCTACTATGGTTTACAAAAGTAAGTAATTGATGCAGAAATCTACTTTCGGGGCCCACTTGGTGTGTGCTTGGGTTGAGCTTGAGCTTTACACGTGCAGAGGCTTCTTTTGGAGTTGAACGCCAAGTTGTAACGTGTTTTTGGCGTTCAACTCTGGTTCGTGACGTGTTTCTGGCGTTTGACTCCAGAATACAACATAGAACTGGCGTTGAGCGCCAGTTTACGTCGTCTAATCTCTAATAAAGTATAGACTATTATAAATTGCTGGAAAGCTCTGGATGTCTACTTTCCAACGCCATTGAGAGCGCACTATTTGGAGTTTTGTAGCTCCAGAAAATTCATTTCGAGTGCAGAGAGGTCAGAATCCAACAGCATCAGCAGTCCTTTGTCAGCCTTCTTATCAGAGTTTTGCTCAGGTCCCTTAATTTCAGCCAGAAAATACCTGAAATCACAGAAAAACACACAAACTCATAGTAAAGTCCAGAAATGTGAATTTAGCATAAAAACTAATGAAAACATCCCTAAAAGTAGCTAGATCCTACTAAAAACTACCTAAAAACAATGCCAAAAAGCGTATAAATTATCCGCTCATCATCGAGCCATTACTTCGGCTTTGGTCCGAGAAGACAAATAGGGGCAGCAACCTATCTATTTCATCAGCAAAGTCCTACAAGGGGTAGAACTGAATTATCAAAAAATAAAAAAGTTTGCTTATGCCCTTGTCCTTACATCTCGAAGGCTCCGACCTTACTTCCAGACCCATACCATTAAAGTCCACACTAATCAACCAATGAAAAATATCCTACAAAAAATAGACTTGGCTGTAAGGATTCTACAATGGGCGGTGGAACTGTCCGAGTTTGACTTACGGTACAAAACTCGGATAGCAATCAAATCACAGTAGCTCACCGACTTCATCGCCAAATACATCGAAAGTCCTGGAAATCAAGTTACATGGAGTTTGTATGTAGATGGTACATCAAATAAGGCAGGAGGTGGAGCTGGTGTTGTCCTAGGTGCACTCTTTTTCTAATAAAAAGAGTTTTTTAATAAGGCACCAATACAAGGGCTAGGGACACCCAAGCCTTTAGTAAATAGCTTTGTAAAGGAATTTCTTAAACATTAATAAAAGATTCCTGGTCTATTTCTTTTTAAGTTTCCTATCTTAAAAGCATGAACTTAAGCTCGAAAAACCACAAAAATAATTGTTTGACCTAAAGTCATTAGCAAGATAAAGCGACGAAGTACAAGTTAATGTAAGAAGTTATACAACCAACTCAATGATGCACGAAAACTTGTATCACTACAAATTTCCCTTCAGCAAGTGATGCATGAGTGGTGCACGAAATTGTGATCAACAATGGCACCATCAACATGGTACGCTCAATTGTAATCTCAACTCTTTATCACAATTTCGCACAACTAACCAGCAAGTGCACTGGGTCGTCCAAGTAATAAATCTTACGCGAGTAAGGGTCGATCCCACGGAGATTGTTGGTATGAAGTAAGCTATGGTCATCTTGTAAATCTCAGTCAGGCGAATTCAAATGGTTATGGATGATTTATGAATAAAACATAAAATAAGGATAGAGATACTTATGTAATTAAATGGTGAGAATTTCAGATAAGCGTATGAAGATGCTTTGTCCCTTCCGTCTCTTTGCTTTTCTACTGTCTTTATCCAATCCTTCTTACTCCTTTCCATGGCAAGCTGTATGTTGGGCATCACCGTTGTCAGTGGCTACAGTCCCGTCCTCTCAGTGAAAATGTTCAACGCGCTCTGTCACAACACGGCTAATGATCTGTCGCTTCTCAATCAGGTTGGAATAGAATCCATTGATTCTTTTGTGTCTGTCACTAACGCCCAGCCTTCAGGAGTTTGAAGCTCGTCACAGTCATTCAATCCTTGAATCCTACTCAGAATACCACAGACAAGATTTAGACCTTCCGAATTCTCTTGAATGCCGCCATCAATTCTAGCTTATACCATGAAGATTCCGATTAAGGAATCCAAGAGATAAACATTCAAGCCTTGTTTGCTTGTAGAACGGGAGTGGTTGTTAGGCACGCGTTCATAAGTGAGAATGATGATGAGCGTCACATAATCATCACATTCATCAAGTTCTTGAGTGCGAATGAATATCTTGGAATAAGAATAAGCTGAATTGAATAGAAGAACAATAGTAATTGCATTAATACTCGAGCTACAGCAGAGCTCCACACCTTAATCTATGGTGTGTAGAAACTCCACCGTTGAAAATACATAAGAACAAGGTCTAGACATGGCCGTGAGGCCAGCCTCTTGATCTAAGATAGCATAAGACTGATCAAAGATAGCTACCAAGATAAGAATATAATAGTAAAAGGTCCTATTTGTAGAGAACTAGTAGCTTAGGGTTTACAAAGATGAGTAAATGACATAAAAATCCACTTCCGGGCCCACTTGGTGTGTGCTTTGGCTGAGAATTGAAGCTTTCATGTGTAGAGACTTTTCTTGGAGTTAAACGCCAGCTTTTGTGCCAGTTTGGGCGTTTAACTCCCATTCTTGTGCCAATTCTGGTGTTTAACGCCGGGCAGTTTTGAGCTGATTTGGAACACCGGTTTGGGCCATCAAATCGCGGGCAAAGTATGAACTATTATACATCACTGGAAAGCCCAGGATGTCTACTTTCCAACGCAGTTGAGAGCGCACCAATTGGGCTTCTGTAGCTCCAGAAAATCCACTTCAATTGTAGGGAGGTCAGAATCCAACAGCATCTGCAGTCCTTTTCAACCTCTGAATCAGATTTTTGCTCAGGTCCCTCAATTTCAGCCAGAAAATACCTGAAATCACAGAAAAACACACAAACTCATAGTAAAATCTAGAAAAGTGAATTTTAATTAAAAACTAATAAAAATATAATAAAAACTAACTAAAACATACTAAAAACATACTAAAAACAATGCCAAAAAGCGTATAAATTATCCGCTCATCAGTGAGCATCTTTCCCATCTTTTCCTAGTGAATTTCCATTTAAATTGTTGAGTTTAATCAAGATTTAAATATCTTTTAGCCACTATAGATGCTACTTTGAGTTATGTAAAATTCTGTTTATTTCAGGTAGCATTCGGATGGATTTGACAGAGTTTTTGCAGAAGAAGAGAAGAAAGTGGATGATGATGTCAACCCTGACCTCCTTACATTTAAATAGAAATAACTTGAGTTATAGAGATCCAATTGACATGATTTCAGTGGCATTGGAAAGCTAACATCCAGATCTTTCCAATGATATATAATAGTATACACTTCACGTCCAGCTGTACGGTCAAGGTGGCACCTAACTTGGAATTTCTCAAGTTAGGTGCCAAAACCACAAATTCTCCAAAAGCACATGATTACAGGCGCCAGTTAAAAACGGAGCATGGTCCCCCTTCCATCTATTTGATGCTGCACGATTGTTTTTTATTTAATTTTGATTAAAACTTTTATTTTAATTAAAAATAGAAAATTATATTTAGTTTTAGAAGTTATAATTTGACATAAATTATGATTAAATATAAAAAAAAAAGAATCAGCCCTTCGGGCAACTCTATTCTCTTCTACCTCATTCTGCAATTTACAGTTTTACGAATCCTAGTTTTTCTCTCTGAACTATGAGCAACTAAATCTCCACTATTAAGGTTAGGAACTCTGTCTATTGTATGGATTGATACTATTATTTTTCTATTTTAATTCATGTACTGATTTATATTTTAAGAATTATTTTTGTTCTTTATTTTATGAATTTGGGTGGAACGGAAGTATGACCCTTGTTCTAATTGAGTTCTTGTATAACTTGGAAAAGCTCTTTACTTGAACAACAGCTTGAAAACAATTTCTCCTAAACTTCTAATTATCTTGATTTAATGGGATACGTGACATATAATCCTCTTATATTTGGGTAATTAGGGTTTCTGTGGCATATAAACTAGAATTGTACTTCACCCTCTAATTGGAATTAAGTGACCAAGAAACTGGTGGTTGATGAATTTTAGAGGAGACTAAAAGGGTCTAAGGAATTAGGATTTAGTCACATACAGTTTGCCATGAAGTAAATCTTGCATGATTAAAATAGTTAGTAAGAAAAATCAATCCGGAAAATATATATCTCTGAAGCCTTAACTGTTTTCTCTATATATATTTCACCTCAATTTACTGCTTGCTTTCTAATTCTCTGAATTACTGTTTAATGCTTTTGAACACTCAAACACTATTTTCTGCATGTCTAAGTAAGTAAATCACTTAACCATTGTTGCTTAATCCATCAATTCTCGTGGGATCGTCCCTCACTCACCTGAGGTATTACTTGGTACGACTGGTGCACGAAAATTACACTCACACTATGTAATTCCGCACAACTAACCAGCAAGTGCATTGGGTAGTCCAAGTAATACCTTACGTGAGTAAGGGTCGATCCCATGGAGATTGCCGGCTTGAAGCAAGCTATGGTTATCTTGTTATTCTTAGTCAGGATATCAATAGGGTTCTTAGTTTTAATTGCGAAAAATAAAAGAACATTAAATAATTACTTGCCAAAAAGCGTATAAATTATCCGCTCACCACAACACCAAACTTAAATTGTTGCTTGTCCCCAAGCAACTGAAAATCAAATAAGATAAAAAGAAGAGAATATGCAATGAATTCCAAAAATATCTATGAAGATCAGTATTAATTAGATGAGCGGGGCTTTTAGCTTTTTGCCTCTGAATAGTTTTGGCATCTCACTCTATCCTTTGAAATTCAGAATAATTGGCTTCTATAGGAACTCAGAATCCAGATAGTGTTATTGATTCTCCTAGTTAAGTGTGATGTTTCTTGAACACAGCTACTTTATGAGTCTTGGCCGTGGCCCAAAGCACTCTGTCTTCCAGTATTACCACCGGATACATACATGCCATAGACACATAACTGGGTGAACCTTTTTAGATTGTGACTTAGCTTTGCTAGAGTCCCCAATTAGAGGTGTCCAGGGTTCTTAAGCACACTCTTTTTGCCTTGGATCACAACTTTATTTTTTTCTTTTTCTTTTTTTTCTCTCTCTTTTTTTTTCGTTTTTCTCTTTCTCTTTTTTTTGTATTCACTGCTTTTTCTTGCTTCAAGAATCATTTTTATGATTTTTCAGATCCTCAGTAACATGTCTCCTTTTTCATCATTCTTTCAAGAGCCAACATTCATGAACAACAAATTCAAAAGACATATGCACTGTTCAAGCATACATTCAGAAACCAAAAGTATTAGCACCACATCAAAATAATTAATCTGTTATAAAATTCAAAATTCATGTAATTCTTCTCTTTTTCAATTAAGAACATTTTTCATTTAAGAAAGGTGATGGATTCATAGGACATTCATAACTTTAAGGCATAGACACTAAGACACTAATGATCATGTAATAAGACACAAACATAGATAAACATAAGCATGAAAATTCGAAAAACAGGAAAATAAAGGACAAGGAAATTAAAGAACGGGCCCACCTTAGTGATGGCGGCTTGTTCTTCCTCTTGAAGATCTTATGGAGTGCTTGAGCTCCTAAATGTCTCTTCCTTGCCTTTGTTGCTCTTCTCTCATGATTCTTTGATCTTCTCTAATTTCATGGAGGAGGATGGAATGTTCTTGGTGCTCCACCCTTAGTTGGCCATGTTGGAACTCAATTCTCCTAGGGAGGTGTTGATTTGCTCCCAATAGTTTTGTGGAGGAAAGTGCATCCCTTGAGGCATCTCAGGGATTTCATGATGAGTGGGATCTCTTGTTTGCTCCATCCTTTTCTTAGTGATGGGCTTGTCCTCATCAATGAGGATGTCTCCCTCTATGTCAATTCCAACTGAATAACAGAAGTGACAAATGAGATGAGGAAAGGCTAACCTTGCCAAGGTAGAGGACTTGTCCGCCACCTTATAAAGTTCTTGGGCTATAACCTCATGAACTTCTACTTCCTCTCCAATCATGATGCTATGAATCATGATGGCCCGGTCTATAGTAACTTCAGACTGGTTGCTAGTGGGAATGATTGAGCGTTGGATAAACTCCAACCATCCCCTAGCCACGGGCTTGAGGTCATGCCTTCTCAGTTGAACCGGCTTCCCTCTTGAATCTCTCTTCCATTGAGCACCCTCTTCACAAATGTCTATGAGGACTTGGTCCAACCTTTGATCAAAGTTGACCCTTCTAGTGTAAGGGTGTTCATCTCATTGCATCATGGGCAAGTTGAATGCCAACCTTACATTTTCCGGACTGAAATCTAAGCATTTCCCCCGAACCATTGTAAGCCAATTCTTTGGGTCCAGGTTCACACTTTGATCGTGGTTCTTGGTGATCCATGCATTGGCATAGAACTCTTAAACCATTAAGATTCTGACTTATTGAATGGGCTTGGTAAGAACTTCCCAACCTCTTCTTCGGATCTCATGTCGGATCTCCGGATATTCACTCTTTTTGAGTTTGAAAGGGACCTCGGGGATCACCTTCTTCATGACCACAACTTCATAGAAGTGGTCTTGATGCACCCTTGAGATGAATCTCTCCATCTCCCATGACTCGGAGGTGGAAGCTTTTGCCTTCCCTTTCCTCTTTCTAGAGGTTTCTCCGGCCTTAGGTGCCATAAATGGTTATGGAAAAACAAAAAGCAACGCTTTTACCACACCAAACTTAGAGGGTTTGCTCGTCCTCGAGCAAAAGAAGAAAGAAGATAGAAGAAGAAGAAGAAATGGAGGAGATGGAGGAGGCTTTGTGGTTCGTCCAAGGGGGAGAAGTAGTGTTTAGGGTGTGTGAAAATGAAGGAGTGAAGATGGGTTTATATAGGGGTGGAGAGAGGGGTAGGGTTCGGCCATTATGGGTGGGTTTGGGAGGGAAAGTGGTTTGAATTTGAATGGTAAGGTAGGTGGAGTTTTATGAAGGATGGATGTGAGTGGTGAAGAGAATAGTGGGATTTGATAGGTGAGGGGTTTTGGGGAAGAGGTGTTGAGTTGATTGGTGAATAGGTGAAGAAGAGAGAGAGTGGTGGGGTAGGTGGGGATCCTGTGGGTCCACAGATCCTGAGGTGTCAAGGAAAATTCATCCTTGCACCAAGTGGCAAGCGAAAATGCTCTCTATACCAATTCTGGTGTTAAACGCCGGGCTGGTGCCCATTTCTGGCGTTTAACGCCAGCTTCTTGCCCTTTCCTGGCGTTTAACACCAGTCTAGTGCCCCTTTCTGGCGTTAAACGCCCAGAATGGTGCCAGACTGGGCGTTAAACGCCCATTTGCTGCCCTTACTGGCGTTTAAACACCAGCAAGGTTTTCCTCCAGGGTGTGCTATTTTTCTTTCTGTTTTTGCTTTTTTCAATTGATTTTGTGACTTTCCATGATCATCAACCTACAGAAAACATAAAATAACAAAGGAAAATAGATAAATATAACATTGGGTTGCCTCCCAACAAGCGCTTCTTTAATGTCAGTAGCTTAACAGTGGACTCTCATGGAGCCTCACATATAATCAGAGCAACGTTGGAACCTCCCAACACCAAACTTAGAGTTTGAATGTGGGGGTTCAACACCAAACTTAGAAGTTGGTTGTAGCCTCCCAACACCAAACTTAGAGTTTGACTGTGGGGCTCTGTTTGGCTCTGTTTTGAGAGAAGCTCTTCATGCTTCCTCTCCATGGTAACAGAGGGATATCCTTGAGCCTTAAACATAAAGGATTCTTCATTCACTTGAATGATCAATTCTCCTCTGTCCACATCAATCACAGCCTTTACTGTGGCTAGGAAGGGTCTGCCAAGGATGATGGATTCATCCATGCACTTTCCAGTCTCTAGGACTATGAAATCAGCAGGGATGTAATGGTCTTCATTTTTTACCAAAACATCCTCTACAAGTCCATAAGCTTGTTTTCTTGAATTGTCTGCCATCTCTAGTGAGATTCTTGCAGCTTGTACCTCAAAGATCCCTAGCTTCTCTATTACAGAGAGAGGCATGAGGTTTATACTTGACCCTAGGTCACACAGAGCCTTCTCAAAGGTCATGGTGCCTATGGTACAAAGTATTGAAAACTTCCCAGGATCCTGTCTCTTTTGAGGTAATCTCTGCCTAGTCAAGTCATCCAGTTCTTTGGTGAGCAAAGGGGATTCATCCTCCCAAGTCTCATTACCAAATAACTTGTCATTTAGCTTCATGATTGCTCCAAGGTATTTAGCAACTTGCTCTTCAGTGACATCTTCATCCTCTTCAGAGGAAGAATACTCATCAGAGCTCATGAATGGCATAAGTAGATCCAATGGAATCTCTATGGTCTCATTATGAGCCTCAAATTCCCATGGTTTCTCATTAGGGAACTTATTGGAGGCCAGTGGACGTCCATTGAGGTCTTCCTCAGTGGTGATCACTGCCTCTTCCTCCTCTCCAAGTTCGGCCATGTGGGTCATGTTAATGGCCTTGCATTCTCCTTTTGGATTCTCTTCTGTATTGCTTGGAAGAGTACTAGGAGGGAGTTCAGTAATTTTCTTGCTCAGCTGTCCCACTTGTGCTTCCAAATTCCTAATGGAGGATCTTGTTTCAGTCATGAAACTTTGAGTGGTTTTGATTAGATCAGAGACCATGGTTGCTAAGTCAGAGTGGCTCTGCTTAGAATTCTCTGTCTGTTGCTGAGAAGATGATGGAAAAGGCTTGCCATGGCTAAACCTATTTCTTCCACCATTATTGTTGTTGAAACCTTGTTGAGGTCTCTATTGATCCTTCCATGAGAGATTTGGATGATTTCTCCATGAAGGATGATAGGTGTTTCCATAGGGTTCTCCCATGTAGTTCACCTCTTCTATTGATGGGTTCTCAGGATCATAAGGTTCTTCTTCAGATGAAGCGTCCTTAGCACTGCTTGGTGCAACTTGCATTCCAGACAGACTTTGAGAAATCATATTGACTTGTTGAGTCAATATTTTGTTCTGTGCCAATATGGCATTCACAGTATCAATCTCAAGAACTCCTTTCTTCTGATTCGTCCCATTGTTCACAGGATTCCTTTCAGAAGTGTACATGAATTGGTTATTTGCAACCATTTCAATGAGTTCTTGAGCTTCTGTAGGTGTCTTCTTCAGATGAAGAGATCCTCCAGCAGAGCTATCCAATGACATCTTGGACAGTTTAGACAGATCATCATAGAAGATACCTATGACGCTTCATTCAGAAAGCATGTCAGAAGGACACTTTTTGATTAATTGTTTGTATCTTTCCCAAGCTTCATAGAGCAATTCACCTTCCTTCTGTCTGAAGGTTTGGACTTCCACTCTAAGCTTACTCAATTTTTAAGGTGGAAAGAACTTTGCCAAGAAGGCATTGACTAGCTTTTCCCAAGAGTTCAGACTTTCTTTAGGTTGTGAGTCCAACCAAATCCTAGCTCTGTCTCTTACATCAAAAGGGAATAGCATAAGTCTGTAGACCTCAGGGTCAACCCCATTAGTCTTGACAGTGTCACAGATTTGTAAGAACTCAGCTAAAAACTGATGAGGATCTTCCAATGGAAGTCCATGGAACTTGCAATTCTGTTGCATTAGAGAAACTAATTGAGGCTTAAGCTCAAAGTTGTTTGCTCCAATGGCAGGGATAGAGATGCTTCTCCCATAAAAGTCAGGAGTAGGTGCAGTAAAGTCACCCAGCACCTTCCTTGCATTGTTGGCATTGTTGTTGTTTTCAGCTGCCATGTCTTCTTCTTGTTTGAAGATTTCAGTTAGGTCCTCTACATAGAGTTGTGCTTTAGCTTCTCTTAGCTTTCGCTTCAAGGTCCTTTCAGGTTCAGGGTCAGCCTCAACAAGAATGCTTTTGTCTTTGCTCTTGTTCATATGAAAGAGAAGAGAACAAGAAAGTATGGAATCCTCTATGTCACAGTATAGAGATTCCTTGAGGTGTCAGAGGAAAAGAAGAATAGAAGGAGAGGTAGAAGAATTCAAACTTATCAAGAAAGATAGAGTTCGAATTGTTCTTTGAGGAGGAGTGTTAGTCCATAAATAGAAGGATGTGAGAAGAGGGGAAGAAATTTTCGAAAATAAATTAAAAAGATTTTAAAAATATTTTGAAAAATACTAATTGATTTTCGAAAAATATGATTGGGAAAGAAATAAAGTGATTTTTGAAAAAGATTTTTGAAATTAGAAATCAAAAAGATATGATTGAAAACTATTTTGAAAAAGATGTGATTAAAAAGATATGATTGAAAAGTTATGGTTTTAAAAAGATGTGATTGAGAAGATATGATTTGAAAAACAATTTAAAAAGATTTGATTTTGAAAATTAATGACCTGCCTAACAAGAAAGATATGATTCAGACATTAAACCTTTCTCAACAGAAAGGCAACATACTTGAAATATTGAATCAAATCATTAATTGTTAGCAAGTATTTTTGAAAATGGAAAGAAATTGATTTTGAAAAGATATGATTGAAAAGATATGATTTGAAAAAGATTTGATTTTGAGAAATTTTGAAAACTTGAAAAAAAATTGAATTAAAAACAAAATCTTCCCTCTTGTGCCATCCTGGCGTTAAACACCCAGAATGGTATCCATTCTGGCGTTTAACGCCCAAAACTCACCCCTTTTGGGCGTTAAACGCCCAGCCAGGCACCCTGGCTAGCATTTAAACGCCAGTTTTCCTTCCTCACTGGGCGTTTTGAACGCCTAGCTTTTTCTGTGTAATTCCTCTGCTGTATGTTCTGAATCTTCAATTCTCTGTATTATTGACTTGAAAAGACACAAAGAAAAATTTTTTTTGAATTTTTAATGATGAAGAATAATCAAAATGCAACTAAAATCAAATAAACAATGCATGCAAGACACCAAACTTAGAAGTTTGTATACTATTGACACTAACAAAATGAGAATGCATATGGGACACAACAAAACACTAAAGACACGAGAATTTAAAGATCAGAATAAGGAAATCATCAAGAACAACTTGAAGATCAATGAAGACACATGAATGAACTCAAAAAAAAATGCAAGAAGAATAGAAACATGCAATTGACACCAAACTTAAAATGAGACACTAGACTCAACAAGAAACATAAAAATATTTTTGGTTTTTTTTATTTTGTAATTTTTTTTGGATTTTTTCGAAAATTATATGGAGAAGTAAAATAAAGGTTTCAAAATTCTTAATGAGAATTCCAGGAATCATGCAATTTTAGTCTAAAGCTTTAGTCTAAAGAAATTAGACATGGCTAGCCAAGCTTCAGCAGGACATTGCATTCAAGAGCTAAATTGATGAGAATCAATCAGCTTTGGTGATGATAAGAACATCACCTTGAAACACTAGAATTCATTCTTAAGAACTCTGAAAAAAAATACCTAAGCTAAGCAACAAGATGAATCGTCAGTTGTCCAAACTTGAACAATCCCCGGCAACGGCGCCAAAAACTTGGTGCACGAAATTGTGATCAACAATGGCGCCATCAACATGGTACGCTCAAATGTAATCTCAACTCTTTATCACAACTTCACATAACTAACCAGCAAGTGCACTGGGTCGTCCAAGTAATAAACCTTACGCGAGTAAGGGTCGATCCCATGGAGATTGTTGGTATGAAGCAAGCTATGGTCATCTTGTAAATCTCAGTCAGGCGGATTCAAATGGTTATGGATGATTTATGAATAAAACATAAAATAAGGATAGAGATACTTATGTAATTCATTGGTGAGAATTTCAGATAAGCGTATGGAGACGCTTTGTCCCTTCCGTCTCTCTGCTTTCCTACTGTCTTTATCCAATCCTTCTTACTCCTTTCCATGGCAAGCTGTATGTTGGGCATCACCGTTGTCAGTGGCTACAGTCCCGTCCTCTCAGTGAAAATGTTCAACACACTCTGTCACAGCACGGCTAATCATCTGTCGGTTCTCAATCAGGTTGGAATAGAATCCATTGATTCTTTTGCGTCTGTCACTAACGCCCAGCCTTCAGGAGTTTGAAGCTCGTCACAGTCATTCAATCCTTGAATCCTACTCAGAATACCACAGACAAGGTTTAGACCTTCCGGATTCTCTTGAATGCCGCCATCAATTCTAGCTTATACCACGAAGATTTCGATTAAGGAATCCAAGAGATAAACATTCAAGCCTTGTTTGCTTGTAGAACGGGAGTGGTTGTCAGGCACGCGTTCATAAGTGAGAATGATGATGAGCGTCACATAATCATCACATTCATCAAGTTCTTGAGTGTGAATGAATATCTTGGAATAAGAATAAGCTGAATTGAATAGAAGAACAATAGTAGTGTGCATTAATACTCGAGGTACAGCAGAGCTCCACACCTTAATCTATAGTGTGTAGAAACTCCACCATTGAAAATACATAAAAACAAGGTCTAGGCATGGCCGTGAGGCCAGCCCCATGATCTAAGATAGCATAAGACTGATCAAAACTAGCTACCAAGATAAGAATACAATAGTAAAAGGTCCTATTAGTAGAGAACTAATAGCTTAGGGTTTACAAAGATGAGTAAATGACATAAAAATCCACTTCCGAGCCCACTTGGTGTGTGCTTGGGCTGAGAATTGAAGCTTTCATGTGTAGAGACTTTTCTTGGAGTTAAACGCCACCTTTTGTGCCAGTTCTGGCGTTTAACATCGGGCAGTTTTGAGCTGATTTGCAACGCCGATTTGGGCCATCAAATCTCGGGCAAAGTATGGACTACATTGCTGGAAAGCCTAGGATGTCTACTTTCCAACGCAGTTGAGAGCGCGCCAATTGGGCTTTTGTAGCTCCAGAAAATCCACTTCGAGTGCAAGGAGGTCAGAATCCAACAGCATCTGCAATCCTTTTCAGCCTCTGAATCAGATTTTTGCTCAGGTCCCTCAATTTTAGCCAGAAAATACCTGAAATCACAGAAAAACACACAAACTCATAATAAAGTCCAGAAAAGTGAATTTTAATTAAAAACTAATAAAAATATAATAAAAACTAACTAAAACATACTAAAAACATACTAAAAATAATGCCAAAAAGTATATAAATTATACGCTCATCAGTGAGCATCTTTCACATCTTTTCCTAGTGAATTTCCATTTAAATTGTTGAGTTTAATCAAGATTTAAATATCTTTTAGCCACTATGGATGCTACTTTGAGTTATGTAAAATTTTGTTTATTTCAGGTAGCATTCGGATGGATTTGACAGAGTTTTTGCAGAAGAAGAGAAGAAAGTGGATGATGATGTCAACCCTGACCTCCTTACATTTAAATAGGAATAACTTGAGTTATAGAGATCCAATTGACATGCTTTCAGTGGCATTGGAAAGCTAACATCCAGATCTTTCCAATGATATATAATAGTATACACTTCACTTCCAGCTGTACGGTCAAGGTGGCACCTAACTTGGAATTTCTCAAGTTAGGTGCCAAAACCACAAATTCTCCAAAAGCACATGATTACAGGCGCCAGTTAAAAACGGAGCATGGTCCCCCTTCCATCTATTTGATGCTGCACGATTGTTTTTTATTTAATTTTGATTAAAACTTTTATTTTAATTAAAAATAGAAAATTATATTTAGTTTTAGAAGTTATAATTTGACATAAATTATGATTAAATATAAAAGGAAAAAGAATCAGCCCTTCGGGCGACTCTCTTCTCTTCTACCTCATTCTGCAATTTACAGTTTTACGAATCCTAGTTTTTCTCTCTGAACTATGAGCAACTAAATCTCCACTATTAAGGTTAGGAACTCTGTCTATTGTATGGATTGATACTATTATTTTTCTATTTTAATTCATGTACTGATTTATATTTTAAGAATTATTTTCGTTCTTTATTTTATGAATTTTGGTGGAACGGAAGTATGACCCTTGTTCTAGTTGAGTTCTTGTATAACTTGGAAAAGCTCTTTACTTGAACAACAGCTTGAAAACAATTTCTCCTAAACTTCTAATTATCTTGATTTAACGGGATACGTGACATATAATCCTCTTATATTTGGGTAATTAGGGTTTTTGTGGCATATAAACTAGAATTGTACTTCACCCTCTAATTGGAATTAAGTGACCAAGGAACTGGTGGTTGATGAATTTTAGAGGAGACTAAAAAGGTCTAAGGAATTAGGATTTAGTCACATACAGTTTGCCATGAAGTAAATCTTGCATGATTAAAATAGTTAGTAAGAAAAGTCAATCCGGAAAATAGATATCTCTGAAGCCTTAACTGTTTTCTCTATATATATTTCACCTCAATTTACTGCTTGCTTTCTAATTCTTTGAATTACTGTTTAATGCTTTTGAACACTCAAACACTATTTTCTGCATGTCTAAGTAAGTAAATCACTTAACCATTGTTGCTTAATCCATCAATTCTCGTGGGATCGACCCTCACTCACCTGAGGTATTACTTGGTACGACTAGTGCACGAAGATTACACTCACACTATGTAATTTCGCACAACTAACCAGCAAGTGCACTGGGTAGTCCAAGTAATACCTTACGTGAGTAAGGGTCGATCCCACGGAGATTGCCGGCTTGAAGCAAGCTATGGTTATCTTGTTATTCTTAGTCAGGATATCAATAGGGTTCTTAGTTTTAATTGCGAAAAATAAAAGAACATTAAATAATTACTTGTTATGCAGTAATGGAGAATGGGTTGGAGTTTTGGAGATGCTCTGTCTTCTGAATTTTTGCTTTCTTAATGTCTTCTTCTTCATGCACACAGGTCTCCTTCCATGGCAAGCTGTATGTTGGTGGATCACCATTGTCAATGGCTACCAGCCGTCCTCTCAGTGAAAAGGGTCCATGTACATGGCTAATCATCTGTTGGTTCTCACTTGTGTTGGAATAGGATCCAGTGATCCTTTTGCGTCTGTCACTACGCCCAACGTTCGTGAGTTTGAAGCTCGTCATAGACATCCCCTCCCAGATCCTACTTGGAATACCACAGACAAGGTTTAGACTTTCCGAATCTCAGGAATGCTGTCAATTGGTTCTAGCTTATACCACGAAGACTCTGGACTCACAGATCGAATGCTCTGTTGTCAAGAGAGGCAGTCAAACTCGTGAACCAGAAACCTAAGAGATAAACATTCAATCTAAGGTAGAACGGAAGTGGTTGTCAGGCATGCGTTCATAGGTTGAGAATGGTGATGATTGTTGCAGATCATCACATTCATCATGTTGAAGTGCGAACGAATATCTTAGAATAGAAACAAACGAGATTGAATAGAAAACAGAAATACTTGCATTAATTCATTGAGACGCTGCAGAGCTCCTCACCCCCAACCATGGGGTTTAGAGACTCATGCCATCAAAGATACAAATTCAGATATAAAAAATGTCATCAGGTACAAAATAAATCTCTAAAAGTAGTTTTTATACTCAACTAGTAACCTAGGTTTACAGAAAATGAGTAAACTAAGATAGATAGTGCAGAAATCCACTTCTGGGGCCCACTTGGTGTGTGCTGGGGGCTGAGCATTGAAGCTTTCACGTGCATAGGCTATTCTTGGAGTTAAATGCCAGTTTGTAACCTGTTTTTGGCGTTTAACTCTGGTTTGTAACTTGTTTCTGGCGTTTAACACCAGAATATGGCAGAAAGCTGGCGTTAAACGCCAGTTTGCATCGTTTAAACTTGAGTAAAGTATGGACTATTATATATTGCTGGAAATTCCTGGATGTCTACTTTCTAACGCAATTGAGAGCGCGCCATTTGGACTCCTATAGCTCCAAAAATTCTATTTCGAGTGTAGGGAGGTTAGAATCCAACATCAACATAGAATAGAACATAACACTTTAATCAACAATCACCTACACAAAATAGAACAGAAAACTTTCATCCCACCAAATCACCTCTCACTATCCACCACCACCACCAACAGTAATAACAAAAAAATAGTGACAAAGGAAGAAGAAAACCTGGTGGTGGTGTGGTTTTAAAGAAACGAAAGGAGGAGATAGAGATTAAAGAGAGGAAGAAGGAGAAGGATAGCATGGCACCGATGTAGAAAGGAGTTGTCACTACAACTAGGCTTCCCGAGAAGAATATCGATAGAAGAGAGAGAGAGAGAGAGAGAGAGAGAGAGAGAGATCATGCGTGAAAGAGAAGGGAAAGGGGCAGAGGTTGTGAGAGAGGGCAACGATTTTCCCCTTGTTTCTCATTTTCATTGGCGATAGCAGCAGCCTTCCTCATCACCTACTTTCTCTCTCTCTCTCTCTCTCTCTCTCTCTCTCTCTCTCTCTCTCTCTCTCTCTCTCTCTCTCTCTCTCTTCAAAATCTGGCCTATCTAAGCCGTAAGCATTGGCTACTATAAATAATACTATTCATGATTTACTCACACAAACACCTAAGACCTGGATCAAGCCATGAAATGTCCACAAAGAAAAAAGGACATGGACCATGAATTACATGCTCTTCTTAAAAGCAATACTTGGAAATTGATTAAACCACCCCCAACGTTGCCATTATAAGAAGCAAATGGGTGTTTGCTATTAAGAAAAATGAACATGGTGAGATTTTAAGGTATAAAGCTCATTTTCTGGGACAAAGATTTCATCAAATAAAAGGTATATACTATGAGAAATTCATAGTCCAGTTGTAAGACCTATAACAGTGTGCATCATTCTATCTAATGTAGTGTCATTGGGTTGACGTTTGAGGCAATTTAAATTTGACAATGCTTTCTTGAATGACAAGTTAAATGAAAATGTGTATAAGCTGCAACCTCCTAGTTATTCTCAACATGATAGAAATCTAGTTTTTAGTCATAATAAGGGTATTTATAGCTAAAGCAAGCTCCAATTATTGATTCAAAACTTAAGCCTCTATATTGTATTGTTTTAGTTTTAAAAACATCAAATTGACATATCTCTTTCTTTTTTCAATTTATCTCTACAACAGTCTTATATCTTTTAGTTTATGTTGATGATATTGTGGTGATTAAATATAACACTACTAAAATTGAATCTTTAATAGCTCAGCTAAACAACATATTCCCTCTTAAAGACTTAGGCAAGTTCAATTACTTTTTAGGCTTAAAGGCTAAATATGTATCACACAGAAACTTGTTAATATCTCAATCAAAGTATGCCTTAATTAGAATTGTTGCAAACAACTAGAACGGAAAATTCAAAACATATGTCTATTCCTATAATGTCAAGTACTACACTCTCAATTTCAAATTCTGATTATGAAGATTCTATAATGTACAAGTCAGTTGTAGGTGCTTTACAATATTTAACTCTAATCTGATGAGACCTTTCTTTTGCAGTGAATAAAGTATTACAGTATATGCATAGGCCCATTGTGCATCATTGGAAGCATGTCAAGAGAATTTTACGATATTTAAGAGGCACAATTGACAATTATTTATTACTTAGAAAGTCTATAGACTTGACGCTTATTGTGTTTGCAGATGCGGACAAGGGTAGAGACATGGACGATATGATGTTAATATCTAGATTTTGTGTCTACTTTGAAAACAATTTAGTATTTTGGAAGAGTAATAAGCAACCAAGATGATTAAAAGCAATAATAAGACAAAATATCAGGTCATTGCTGTTGCACAAACCGAGATTATAGTCTGCAGCAGCTCCTGTAAATCAATGTTGCTCATCTATTATGACAACTAGTGAGCTTGTTGACTTGTTGTAAATCATGTGCTTCATACAAGAATCTAGAGTTGAAACTTCACTTTCTTAGAGAATTTATCAACAACAAAACTTTATATGTTGTGCATATCCTCTATTGTGATCAATAGAAGATATGTTAATCAAACTTTTATCACTACAAGTATTTGTAAAGTTTAAACTCAGACTTACGTTTTTAAGACCGATTGCACTTCAGTTTGAGAAAAATATTAGGGATATAAGTGAAATTAGTAAATAAAACTTTAGATTCTCTCTATGCCTTAAGTTCATCTATGCACACATGTGTGTGTGTGTATATATATATATATATATATATATATATATATATATATATATATATATATATATATATATATATATATATATATATGAGCTTAACAATTTACTAACTAAATGTAGAATTCATTTCCTTATTTTCATTACTTACGTTTCCAGTTTTCTCTCTTTCTCTCTAGCATACTGTTGTGTTACTCTCTTCTATTCTTCTTTCTGTAGTTCTTTCACATACATATATCTTACATACATAGGGTGTGGCCCTATAAATCACACGAGTTCTACGTTAATATATATAAAACCATAAGAGTAAGACAACATGATAGGTATAACTCATTCTTGTAAATAGTGCAAATGATGAAAAATATATATTGATTCAATTCTGCTAGGTAGAAAATGGAAGTTGTAAACAACATGAACAACGAGATGCACTCGCAAATCTAATAACACCTTTACTTATTTTTACCTTTACCTATCTTAAACCCCAATTTCACTACAACCATTCCACCACCACAGCCCTTGTGACGCTGCTCACTATCTCTGGCACGAAGATTCTCAGCACCGCATTCGCCCGTCGTCACCGCTGCCCCGACTCACCTTTGCCCAGCGTCCTCCTTAAAGCCGCGTCCCTGGTCACTACCCTAGCCTTGAACCAGCACCGATCGTCCTCTTTCCTGCGCATCTTCAACGGCCAAGCCCAACCCAGTCTGTTACTGCACTACCACCCTCCCCACCGTGAGTCTCTTGTGTTTCTCACGTTCGTACCTTTTTTTTTTTTAAACCATATATTAGAAGGAGAAGAAATTGGGGGTTTTTTTAGTGGTGTTTAATAATGAACATCCACATCTTAGTGAAAAAAATCATCTACATACATAGTAAAATGAACATCCTACGGAGCATGTGCATGCAGAATCAAGCAAATCAAGTAAAATACAAACAATATATCCAAATAAACATCCATTTTAGAATGAAAAGAAAACTATTTTCATATATAGTAAAATGAACATCTGACTTAGTTGATAAGAAATAAGTAACGAGACAGCAGTTGTGGAACACCAGGATCGCAATATAGCAGCAACGGTAATGGCACAGATTGTGAGAGAACAGTTGCAATAAAAATAAAAAAAATAAAAATTATAATTAAATCTAATTAATTCAAAATTTAATTTTTAAAATTATAATTAATTTTTTTAATCTATTATTTATGTTAGTTTAAAAAAAATATTGTTATCGATATTGATATCACTAATAGATTATTATCCTCTTCCATCGTGTATTGTATACCATTTACCATATAGAAATCCAAAAACCGTTGCTTACAAGATTGAATTAATATAAATGAGGCAACATTATTATACTAAAGTGTAAGGTATTTACTATTTTGTATAATTTTTTATATATATTTTTTTTGTTTACCCAAACGGTATCCCCCCAACTCGACAGGTTAAGGACTAATTCGTCGCAGATCTGAGCTCCATTTAAAGGTCTGTCGCTGGCCAATGGGTTGCTGCATGTACAAGGCGAGATTCGAACTCCCGACACTTATTTAAGCGAACGAGTGAGTTGACCACTCGACCAACCCAAGTTGGTTGTACAATTTTATATATTTAATATATAGTCTCTGTCCCAAACTAGGTTTTATATGATTTTATCCACCGCCATTCTCCACATTAAGTCAAGCATGTATTTTTGGTGCCAGCCCGATCAACCAAATTATCCTTCAGTGGCGCAGGAATATCTTGTCTGAATAAGAAGGTCTGTTTCTCCATCCAACAAAACAGAGAAGGTCTGTTCATACCACGTGTGAGCACATGTGAAAATGTAAGCTTTTAAATTAAAGCTAATGCTACAAATTATTGTCTTTAATTGACATGATCTTTTTGTATCACTATCGTGTATTAAAGACTCAAATTGAGTACGAAAGGTTAAGTTTTTTAATATCGAAGAAAAAAAAGATTAAAAAAAAGGTTACGAAGTTTTCTTTTTTCCAGAAAATGGGATCTGTGTTGTTGTTTCACTCAATCCTCACACACTCTCACTCACTGTCCTGCAATGAATTTGCAGAACTCACACTCGAACTGTTGTATGTTCAGAGAAAAAGAGAGAGAGAGTTGAACACTAGAGAACTGAAGAAGCAAAACTCACACCTTTTGACACTATTCAATAAACTGTTAAATACAATAACAGAAAGAAAAAAAACTAACCACTCACTCCACTACCTTAAGAATAGGACTCCACTTCCTTAAAAATAGAAACTAGCTGAACAAAAAAAATTAACTTGCCTCTGAGGCCACTAATGACTTTGACCCTATTAACTGAATCATACACATAAGCATAAAACAGAAATAAATAAATATCAGGTCCTAATACATTATCTAACATTTCTCCTCCTTGGATTAGAGACCTGGACACATTCCAACTTCATGAATCAATTGACTAAATCGACTAACAGCAAGAGGCTTGGTGAAGACATCAGCTATCTGATTATCTGTCTTGCAATACTTCAGCTCCACCTCTTCCTCCTGTTGTGCTTCACGCAGATAATAGAATCTCAGCTTGAAATGTTTAGTCTTGCCATGAAAGACTGGATTCTGAGCAATTGCAATTGCAGCTTGATTGTCCACATACAACACAGTTGATCTTTTCTCTTGCAGCCCCAAATCACAGAGTAACTTCCTGAGCCATACTGCATGCTTTGCAGCTGCAGTTGCAGCCACAAATTCAGCTTCAGCTGTAGACTGTGCTACAACTTCCTGCTTCTTTGAGCTCCAGGAAAAACAACCTGATCCAAGTGAAAAACAGAAACCCGTTGTGCTTTTCATGTCTTCCACCGAACCACCCCAGTCACTATCTACAAAACCAACCAGCTTCATCTCAGGAACTGCTTTGAATTTCACACCATAACTTTGAGTCCCCTTTAGATATCTCAACACCCTTTTTGCTGCAGTAAGATGTTCCTTAGCTGCACAATGAAGGAACCTCGATAGAATACTCACTGCATACTGAATGTCAGGCCTAGTAGCTGTTAAATACATTAGACAGCCTACTAGACTTCTGTACTCATTCTCATGCTCAGAATCCTGCACATTACTCTTGCTTAACTTCTCTTTCTGATTAACAGGAGTAGTGACTGTCTTGCATTCTCCCATTTCAAACCTCTTTAGGACCTCTCTGATGTACTTTCTCTGACAGATGAATATCTCACCTTCTTTTTGCTGAATCTCCATGCCAAGAAAGTAAGACATTCTCCCCAAATCTATCATCTCAAACTGCTTCATCAGTCCTACCTTCAGCTTCACTATCTCACTCTCCTTCTCTCCTGTAACAAGCATATCATCGACATAGATAGACACCACCACAAGGCCTCTCTCACTCTGTTTGTAGTACAGAGTGACTTCACTTAGAATCTTCTGGAACCCAAGCTGATGCAGATAACAATCAATTTTGCTATACCAAGCCCTGGGAGCTTGTTTCAGCCCATACAAGGCTTTCCTCAGCTTATACACTTTGTCTTCATGGCCTTTAACAACAAATCCTTCTGGTTGGTCTACATAGATGTCCTCAGATAGGTCACCATTTAGGAAAGCTGATTTCACATCCAGCTGATAGATGGTCCACCTTTTCTGTGCAGCAACAGCTAGTAGCAATCTGATGGTATCCATGCGAGCAACCAGAGCAAAAGTTTCAGAGTAGTCCACCCCACTCACTTGAGCATATCCCTTCACAACCAACCTGGCTTTATACTTGTTCACAATGCCATTTGGGTTCAATTTTGTCTTAAAAACCCATTTGACACCTATAGTCTTCTTGTGATCAGACTTAGACACAAGTTGCCATGTGTTGTTCTTGTTGATCATGCTTAGTTCTTCTTTCATAGCTGAGGCCCACTCCACACTTCCTTTTGCTTCCTCAACTGTTCCTGGTTCTAGGAGAGCCACATTACATCTGGCATAGACCTCTGCCAGTGGTCTTGTACCTCGCATAGGTAAACTATCAATCAATTCATCTTCAATCAGCTCACACTCATTCTGTAGATCTGCTTCCTCATTTAACTCATCCTCATTCTGCACATTAGCTTCAACTACAATATTGTCAGCCATTTTCTTTTCAAATACTGCCCTCCCCCAATTTTTATCTTCACAAAAAATCACATCTCTACTCACAATAATCTTTTGTGCATCAGGACAATACACTCTATAGGCTTTAGACTGAGAACTATACCCTACAAAGATACCAGCCTCACCTCTATGATCAAGCTTGTCTCTACTGACTGAAGGAGTCAAGTAATAGCATAGACAACCAAATGTTCTTAGTCCACTAACCTTTGGTTTGTACCCGTGCCATGCCTCGAATGATGTCTGCTTGTTGAGAGCTTTGGTTGGTAACCTATTCAACAAGAAGACAGCAGTATTTACTGCTTCTGCCCAGAAGCTCTTGGGTAGTTGTTTGCCTTGTAGCATACATCTTCCCATCTCCACAATGCTTCTATTTTTCCTTTCACTCACCCCATTTTGTTGGGGAGTGTAAGGAACTGTAAACTGCTGCTTTATGCCAGAGTCCTCACAGATGGCTTTGAACCTTTTTGAGGTATACTCACCACCATTATCACTCCTCACTGTCTTTATTTTACAATTTGCTTCATTCTCCACCTCTTGTTTGAACCTCAGAAATACTTCGTCAACTTCTGACTTTTGTTTGAGAAAGTAGACCCAGCAAAATCTTGTGCAGTCATCAATGAAGGTCACAAAGTACTTGCTTTTGTTCAGTGACTCCTCAGGCATAGGCCCACAAACATCTGAGTGAACCAGTTGAAGCTTCTCCTTGGCCCTCCATCTTGTTTTCTGGAATGGCTTCCTTACTAGCTTCCCTTGCAGACATACTTCACAATCAGACACTTCACTTCCCAACTGAGGCAAGTCTTCAACTAAACCATACCTCTGCATAAACTGCAATCCCTTATAGTGAAAGTAACCCAACCTTCTATGCCACAACTCCTCCTGACCCTGCACACATGCCATAGCTTTGCTCTCTTTGCTTGCAGGATCGAATACAAATGTTTTGTTCTGCATAGGGATCCTAAACAAGAGTTTGCCCTCCTCATCTGCAATAGCACATTCATTCTTATCAAACACAATCTTCATGCCCTTCTCAACTAACTGTCCCACACTCAGAAGATTCTGATCTATCTTGGGAACATAGTAGACATCAGACATCAGCTTCACTTCTCCAGGGCCTTCAAGTAACACATTGCCTCTTCCTTCAACCTCTAGATGATCACCATTTCCAATTCTCACTCTAGTATTGACTGATCTGTCAATATTAGTGAAAATTGCTTCATTTCCTGACATGTGATTGGAACAGCCACTGTCCACCAGCCATCCATCACGTGAGACTTGAGACACAAAGCCTGAAGCAGCAAACAATTGCTCCACTTCACCTGCAGCTGCTTGAGCCTCTCCTTGTTGAGAGCTCTTTTTTTTGCAGATTCTCTCTATGTGCCCCATCTTCCCACACTTCCTGCAGACTACATTTGGTCTTCTCCAACACCTAAAGAAAGGATGACCTTTCTTTCCACAGTGTTTGCAGGCTTCATCACTCCCTTTCCTCACTTGTGCATCACTGGAACTAAAACTGGTCTGTTGAGCACCAAACTGCTTGCCTTGCTTCTTCTTCTCCCCACTTCCATGCTTCACCCTAGCCTGCATTGCACCTTTAACTGGCTCATCTCCTCTCCTCAGTACCCTCCTTTATTCTTGTGCTTGAAGAGCACTAACTGCTTCAGCAAATGGCATCTCTGAGATTTCTCTTGTGTTCTCAAGAGATGCTATAGTAGCTTCAAATCTTTCAGGTACAGAACACAGGAGCTTCTCGACAAGTCTTTCCTCTCCAAGATCAGTACCCAACAGTGCCAATTTATTGGTTAAGTCTAGGAGTTTATCAGCAAATTCTTGAACTGATTCATTTTCCTTCATCTGCACTCTTTCTAGCTCCCTTTTAAGGTTCATTGCTTTCATTCCTTTAATCTTCTTATTGCCCTCATATTCTTTCTTCAAAAAATCGCAAATATCTTTTGCAGATTCTAGACTCATAATCCTATTAAAAATAATACGAGTAACAACAGCATAGAGACTAGATCTTGCTTTGGCTTTTCTAGTCACACGTTCTTTGTAGAGCTTTTGTTGATTTGCAGTTGGATTGGCAACCAATGGAGGCACCACGTAGTCATCCTCCACTGCCTCCCACAGATCAGCTCCTTCAAGGAATGCTTTCATCCTCACTTGCCAGACATGATAATTGCTCCCATCAAGGATTGGAGGAGCAATGCCTGCTAGCCCAATAGTTGTTGATGAAGCTTCCATCACCACAGCCCTTAAGATACTTAAGTCTCTTGATACCAATTTGTTGTTGTTTCACTCAATCCTCACACACTCTCACTCACTGTCCTGCAATGAATTTGCAGAACTCACACTCGAAATGTTGTATGTTCAGAGAAAAAGAGAGAGAGAGTTGAACACTAGAGAACTGAAGAAGCAAAACTCACACCTTTTGACACTATTTAATAAACTGTTAAATACAATAACAGAAAGAAAAAAAAACTAACCACTCACTCCACTACCTTAAGAATAGGACTCCACTTCCTTAAAAATAGAAACTAGCTGAACAAAAAAATTAACTTGCCTCTGAGGCCACTAATGACTTTGACCCTATTAACTGAATCATACACATAAGCATAAAACAGAAATAAATAAATATCAGGTCCTAATACATTATCTAACAATCTGCAGAAATTGGTAACAATACAAGCCTATGGAGCCAAGATTAGTTATTACTCAATTTACTGTCAATAATAAAAGAAAATCTAATATTTTTACTTATGAATGCTTAGAATGCTGATAAAATTATTTATAAAAAAATAAAATTAATATTATATCTATGAAAGATTTGATAAATAATTTTTTTAAATAATTAATTTTACTAAGTAACTAACTAATTAATATATAGATTGCAAAAAAAATCCAACAAAAAAAATCACAATTATAAATCAAGAGTAATTCTAATTTTACTTAGCCTTAGTTTGGTAAAACTTTTCGAAGAGGTACTTGTGCTTCTTAAAAGCACAAGCTCCTTATTTTGTGTATAGTAAATCAAAAATATTATGTATTTGTACTTGTAGATTTTAAAAAATTGAGATACTTTTAAAAGCAACTAAAGTAGAATTTTTTAAAGTTGGCTTATGTTTTTCAAAATTTAAAAGTCTAATATAACCTCATATATTAACTCATTTTCAAATTTAACGCTTAAATTTATGTCTTTTATAGCATTTTTAAATTTTAAAAGTTATTTTACCAAATGTAATTGTTGCTACTTGTGTTTATTAAAAGTGATTTTTAATTTAATTTACCAAACATAAATGTTATACTTTTTAAAAAGTAAAAATTTTACCAAATTAAGCCTTAACCGCATCATTTAGTATCACCTCCAACTACCTCAGCTACTGTATCACGCCATAATCGTGCCACTGCATCGCGCGCACCCATCACCATCCATCGCTTAGCCGTCGTCCGCCGCTAGCAGATTTTTTTTTAGAATATGCAATAAAAAATAAAAGAAAATTAAAGAAAAAAATTTGAAAACTAGGGAAAAGAAACATATAAAACTATTAAAAAGAATCATCCAAAACCTAAAAAAGAAGAACCTTCAAAGAAGAAACATCCAAAACATAAAAAAAAGAAACATTTAGAACCTATAAAAAAAGACATATCCGAAACTCTGAAAAAAAAACATCCAAAACTATTAAAAAATATCTAAAAGAACTGAACGATTAAACGGCATTGCCGCCAGAGGAGTTAAAGGGGATGGAGCGGTGTCACGGTGAAAGGAGTTGGACTCAGAGGGAATGGCAAGAAGAGTTGAAGGAGGAGGGAGCAGTATCGCGGCAAGAGAAGTTCGACGGGGAAATCGCGACATGAGGAGTTGGAATGGGAGGGCGTGTATAAAAATAAAGTTAGTTTCCTATACTTTCTCTTTAACAAAAGTATCCACATTCTAAAATTTCGTTGACTTCTTTAAAAATCATTAAAAACTTTTAAACTACCTTTTATCTCTTCCATCGTCTTCAAATTCGAAAACTACCTCCACTCTTTTGCACCTATTATCATCATCATCATTGTCAACACCTCTCTACCACCATCATCACCATGATAGTGATCATGTCAGTGGCGATACCAATACCATCTGAACCATCTTTGGTTAAAATAATATACAAAATATTAAATTTATTAAGAGTCTTCATATTTCACCCTAAAAAACTCAAATCAATGATTAAAAATAAAAAAAAATTAAAAATAATAGTAACCAAAGTGAAAAAAAATCAAGAGCCAATTTAAATTTGACTCTAAAAATATCAAACCAATTATTAAAAATGAAAGAAAAAATGGAGAACATTAAAGTGTAGTTGAATTTGAGATTACCTCACTTATTTGATGAGATAATGAACGAAGCACTATTGAAGGTGAGACTAAATGTGTCTTTATAAGTATTCTAGAAGAGTCAAAGAAGATCGTAGGCGAACTTTTTTGACATGTCGTAAACATAAATCTTAAGTAGAATCCTAACCAGGTAGTAGGAATCCGTAAATGTGATTCGCTTTGGAGAGAAAAACGACGTCGTTGAGGGTGGTCACGCAATGGAAACAGATTTGTTGGCGAGGAAGTGCTCAAGGGAGGCGACGAAAGAGGTTTCGGCGATCGTGGCGGTGTTGGGGGAATGGCGGAACATGGGAGAGAGGTTGAAGGAGGAAAGGAAGAAGAGAGAATATGTGGAGAGAAAATGAGAAGAAAATGATTTTGAATTTGAATCTTGGCATCATCTACTTTTCTATCATTTTCACAGGTTTTACTATGCCCTAAGAACAATCAAAAGAAAATAGTCAAATAAGTCTAGTTTTATCATTATTTTAATATTTTTAGAGTCAAATTTGAATTGAGTATTGATCATTTTTTTTTTCACCGTGCTTACTAGCTTCTATAATTATTTTTCACTTTTAATCCTTATTTTTAGTTTTTTAGGGTAAAACCTGAACAAAGTCTTAATAAATTCAATATTTTACATATTATTTCAATCAAGAATTTTGGGGATCTCAATTTATGGTATGAATTTATCTTTGTAGAGCATAAAATTCGACCATCTTAGAGTCTGGAATGATTCAAATGCTATTGGTGTGGCCACTAATATAGTCACCATGACAGTGCTATAATGGTGATGATGGTGGCAAAATGGTATTGACAACAATGATGATGATAATAGGTGCAAAAATTTATAGGTAGTTTTAGAATTTAAAGATTGTGAAAAGATAGAAGAAGGTAGTTTAGAAATTTTGAATGATTTAAGTTAACAAAAATTTACAATTAGATATTTTTGTCAAATAAAGTTTATCTTTCATAAATATAAATATAATGTTAGTTTTGTTTTTTATGGACAATGTTATTAATATTCTGAATATTTGTAAGTAGAAATAATAGATTTTTCATTCACTTATGCAAAAATATACGTGATTTCTTTATTATGAGAGTAAATAAATTTTGAAATTGTCTATTATGAAAAAACTTAAAACTAATTCTTAAAGAATTAGAGGACTATATTCAAATTTTGTCATTCTTATTAGAACAATAAAGTACAATATAAAAATTTGCAAAATTTGAACTTGAAAGTGTGCTAATAACAAAATTTGGACTTGAAATGCCATTTTATTTTTATAGTTGATTTATTGCATTACAAATTAAAATTTGATTTTTATTTTAAAATATTAAAATTTTTCATAGTTATTTTTAACATTAAATTTTAAAACACAAAAATATTCTTAATGTAATAATTTTAAAATTACTAAAATATCTTGATAGGAGTAATTAATACTATTTGATTTATCAACAATTATAAACTTTAATTCAATATTAAAAAGATTAACATATTCTAGTTAATTTTTAAAATACCAAAACAACATTTTAACATTGATCTTGAAAAAAAATTAAAATACTTTTTTAGAATAAAGTTTAGTTACTTGTATTAAAAATTGTAAATTTGAACTTTTGAAACAATTAAAATATTCTTATAAATAATGTTTAAAATAACAAAACAACATTTTAAGTTTTTTTTAAAAAGACTAAAATACCATTATATAATTATTCATATAATTTGATCGTATTGGAAATGGAAAATTTAAATTTGATTTTAACAAGACTAAAATATCCTTTTATTAAATGACTAAGATACTCTTCAAGTTTAAGGATGTTTAATTGTATTAAAAATTAATATTTAAATTTTATTATAACAAATTTAAAATTTTATCAGAATTCATTTTAAGAGACTATAAAAATATTTTAACATTAATTTTAAAAAGACTAAATTTTCTTTACAAGTTTGATTGGGATTATACGATTGTATTAGAAATTAAAAATTTTATCTATAAAAAAGATTAAAATATTCTTATACTTAATTTTTAAAAGACTAAAATAACTTTTTACAACATTTCAATTTTAAAAGATTAAAATACCCTTATAATTAATATTCAAGAGAACAAAAGACCTTTGAAGGTTAATTTGGAAAAAAAAAAACTAAAATACCATCATATGATTAATTTATATTGTTTGATTGTATTAAAAATTTAAAACTTTAATATGATTTAAAAAAATAAAAATACTCTGGTTAAATATATTTAGAGCACTAAGTTACCCTTTAATAATTAGCATGAAAAAACTAAATTATCTTTATAAGATTAATTAAAATTGTTTGATTACACTAAAAATTAAAAATTTAATATAATATTAAAAAGATAAAAATACCTTATACTTAACCTTTAAAAGAGACTAAAATACTCTTTTACAACAAAGCTTATTTAATTATTTTAAGTTTTAAAATAACAAAAAAAAAATCTCTGTAATTAATTTACATACTCATATTTTTTATTGAATTATTGGAAAAACATTAGAACATAATAAAACTTTCTTTTTAAGAAAAACAAAGATTGTTGAGACTCAGATCTATACAAATAAAAATCATCAATGGTTTAACTACACAAAAATTTTCATGTAAAATTGTAAAATACTATCCACGTCACCAAATTTTTTGTTCTTATGATAAAAACTAGGTTTGTATAATAAAAAATTTAACAATAATTATTTAAATCAGTCCTTAAGAATTTTAAAAGCAGATATTTTAATTTTTTAAAAAAAATTAATAAACAAAAAGATTTTTAAAATTTTTTTGACAGATAAATTAGTTCCTGACATATTTGTTCATTTGTACTTAACGAAAAATGATGAAATGCTATGTTTAGACGTCTACGTAGTCTGTCATATGTCGGGAGACACAAATGGACAAATAAATTTCCATTCTTATCAACAGTATGACGTTGTTTTCTCTCTCACGCTCACACCACTCAATTTTAAAGCCCCTGCTTTTCCATTCTCAGAATCCTTTGGAAATGATGATTTTCTCGACCTGAACTTTCAAGGCTTTTTGACCTTTAACTCCTACCTTCGTCTTTGGCTTCTTCTTCTCCGTTCTCATACTTTTTCTTAATGTCGCCATCGTCATCATCGTTAGTTATATTATTGCCTACTCACTCAGAAGTGTGTTGTTGCTGCTGCTGTTGTTCAGTGTGAGAATTTTTTGCGATATGCGAGGAGGAGGATCCAAATCAGCATCTAACGGTTTTAGATCCGAGCTTGTGGATTTTGGGTTTGGAATCGTAATTGGTGGAAGGAGGAAGCTGGGAGGAGGAGAAGTAACAGAATAGGGGAGAGCGAAGGTGGTGGTTAGACCTGGTATGGCTTTTGGAGTCCCATTTCAAGAAAAGTAGGGAGAAGTTGTGAAGAGATTGATTCTTCATCGGTACCGTCACCATTCGAAAAATTTTAAGCCTTAGCTAACCTTTTGTTTGAAGGCAAACAAAACCGAAAAGAAGAAGAAAGTTGAAACTGAGTGCTATGAGTGTGAGAGAGAAAATTGGAGAGGAGTTTAAAAGACCTATAGTTTTTTATAAATACAAAACGATGATGAGGACTTATTTGTCCATTTATATCCCCAATATGTCACGGGTCACATGAGTATCTAACCATGTCACTTTATTTTTCGTCAAGTACAAATGGAAAAAATATGTTAGAGAATAAGAATTGATTTGTTTGTCAAAAATAATCTTAAAAATATTTTTGTGTATTAATTTTTTTTAGACTAAAATATCAACTTTTAAAATTCTCAAAAACTAATTTAGATAATTACTCAAAATTTAAATCCCGTAAATACAAAAGAGTCTTGGCATTATTATTAATTTCATTACTTACCTTAGTTTTTAAGATACCTAAATATACTTTTACCATCTTAAAAAGTTCCATCGGTTTTAGTAAAGCAGAAAGGGTTTATAACTTGATATAGTCTAATGATTAGTCAATTTTAAAGATAATTGGCCCGATTTGTGTTAGTATTTAAAAGCATAAATGTACTGCTTAATTGTTTAAAAAATGTTATTCTTTATATAGAACACAATTCAAAAAGTTTAAAGAACTATTGCATTAATATTAATTCATTTTTCATTTATTAAATATTTGAGTAGTTAATATAGTAATAATCTTTTTTTTTTCAAAAATCTTTAAAATAGAAAAAAAAAACACATTTTTTATAAAAATATAAAATAAAAAGTATTTTAGAAATAAAATTTACATATCAAACTTTTCATAATTCTGGTTATATTTCGAAGTAGATGATAATCAAATAAAAAAGTATTAGGAACTAATACTAATTGTGTACAATATGTACAATAAATTAAAAAAAAGATGAAATTACAATTAAAAGTTAGATCATTAATTAATTATTTAATTTTAAATTTTAAAATTTAAAAAATTATGATTAGTATTTAAACTCATTCACACTATGTACAGTTATTTATAATCTTACCGTAACCTCCAATACACGTTTAAAACTCACCGTCATCTTCAACAGTCCTCACCTCACGTCACTGAATTCCTCGCCGGCCATACCGACGCCGCCACATCCTCCCACTGACACCGTCCTCACTTTTGCCGGTCAACCCGACGCGCCTCGCCCTCCAACGCTCAGTCTAATGTTGCTATCGCTTTTTCGCGGGCCTCTCTTCCGAACCAGTTTTTCTTTGTCGTATTCCTTCAAGCCTCTTCTCACCAATGATACCACTATACTTTTCTTCTTCGGATCCAAGCATGGTTAGCTTCTTTCAGATTTGAGCCCTATGCTTCATAACAGTGCCGCTTTTGTCATGCCTAGTCCTTCAAAACTATGTTTCACCACAATAATTGTTTCTTCTGTTTATTATTCTTCTACTTCTATTTTAATGGTCAATTTAGGATAGTTATTTTAGTAGGTATATAGATGATTATTTTAATTTTTATATAGATGATTATTTTGATTAAATTTGGTTTAGTTATATATAATTAAAATATGTTAGATGCTCAATTCAGTAGGTATGCGGATGATTATTTTTATCCTTAAGTAGATGGTTATTTTTACTAAAGGTGGGTGACGTGTGGCAAGCCAACTAGCGATAATGAAATGAGATGATTATTAATAAAGGTGGGATGGTTGCCGGTTAAAAAAAGAAAAAAGTATTAGAATGAAATATTTTAGTAAATTAAGATTTTAGATGGTTATTTTTTAAAAATAACTAACTAAATCTTTTAAAAATTTAAAATTAAAAGTTTTAAAATTTAAAATTTAATACAAAATAATTAAAGAAAAATTTTTGAATTTATTATTTATTTCTATTAAATTAAATAACCAACTTATTGTACACCTTGTGAAATTTCTTAATTGGTTCCTAGCGGCATTCTAAACAAATTCCTATATTATGCTGCAACAAAAGGTAGCACGTTGTTGTGTAGAAAACAAAAGGGGCTATTATTCCCCACGATTACAATTGTGACTTTCATTAAGTTTCCTTTCGATCCATTTGATGAATATCTGAAAGAAAGATCTGTAGGCTCAAAAGTATTTAAGATGCTTATCTGACCCTCTTTTGCAATCCTACTACAATCTTGGAGGATATATATATGGCACATGTTTAAACTTTTTTCCTTCAAACAACGTACACATACATTATCGTTAGCCATATTAGTCTAAAGCCTAGTATAATCTTTTAGAAAGAGTCATTAAGTGGTAACCACGTAAATGTTTTTACTCTTTGCGAACATCTGTTCAACTAAAAAAGCAAAATAATATTCTCGGTATTAAAATTTATGTTGACAAATAAATTTATATTCTCTTTATAGAGCATTTAATTTCTGGTAAACAATCATCTGTAAGGTTTCTTATTAAAATTTATTTAATATATGTTTGTCAGACAAATATTAAGATAATTAGTAATAGAAATTTTTAAAATTTTCAATTTAATAAATATATTATACATTTAAATTTATATGTTTTTGATTATTAATTGATAAACCTTAATTAGACCCTTTTTATTATTACAAAGGGTTTAGTTAACAAATATTTTTATTAAATTTTTTAATTTATAATATTAACATGTGTTCTTAAGATACAAACTATTCTTAAACATTTAATAAATATAAAATAAAATTTTGATTCAAATTAAATTAAGGTCAACCTAATGCTCGAGGAATCAAGATAATATAGCTTACTCAATACTAATAAAATAAAATGCTGAAAATTCAACACCGCGTATAACAATCTTGCTATTAACAAATTAAATTAGACTGAGAGAATGAAAGATCCCAAACAAGACACATCTCGTTAGAAAATTTGTGCTGTTTAGGTGCGTCAAGGATTGACGAGCGGAGAGCCAAAGCTCGAAAGAAATGTAGGTAGCATTTGGTGGAGAGTCAGAGAAAGACTGATACTAAGAGACAGAGACTAAGAGATAGGAATTGAAATAAATTTTAATATTTTGTTTGGTGTAAAATGGAAGACAGAAATTGAAACAAGAATGAAATTCTAATTTAATTTGCACAAAAGATAAAATTGGAATTAATTAATTGAAATGAAAATATTTTAAGTATAAAATGTTATTAAAGTTTCAGTCTCCATCTCTAAAAATTTCAGTCTCCTGTGTCCCTACTTTCTGGAGGTACTGAAATACTGAAATTTTAGAGACAGAGACAGAAATTTTAATACCAGTCTCTGAACTAATAAACACGATACTGAATCTCAATCTCTCAGTCTCTGTTTCTGTCTCAGTACCTCAAAACAAATGCTACCGTAGAAAACAAAAAGCGCGCGCCGGCTTGTGAGTTGAACTAGAACTTAGACGAGTCGAGCCAAAATTGAATAAACGTTCAAGCTGAGAGTGAGAGCCGAAATTGAATGTAACGCCTTATATAAATAAACTAAAACTAAATTAATGGTAGAGCCGTAGGGGGAAGAGGAAAAATGAGTGAAATGAAACGAAAAGAAAAGAAAAGAAAAAGATAGAGAAGAAGTGTGGGGTGTGTGTGACTGTGTGAGTGTGAGGCTGAAGGAAAAGGCTGTCAGCCAGGTCATCCTATCCATCTTTTCTCGTGGTTGAAATGATTCCCTCTCTCTCTCTCTCTCTCTACTCTTTCTTATTTTTTTAAATTTTCAATTTGGGTCTCAATTTTCATTTTTCAATTTTCAATTTTCAATTTTCAAGTGTACACACTCACACGCACGCACATACACACAACCACCCGCACCCTAGTATATATACCTATCTATTTCTTCATTTTTCTCTCTATTCTGATACTGCGTCTCCGTTTACAGAAGAGAGCGAGGTCATCGTCATCCTCTCATCCTTCTTCTTCTCGGACGCCTTTTCTCTTCTCTCAAGGTAATTTCATTTCATGTGTATCTTACCTTTGTCTGTTTCAGTTCTGGTTAATTTTGCTTACTAAGCTGTAGATAGTAGCTTCTATGCACAAGATACTTCATTTTTTGCGATTTTCTTTTCTTAATCGGTAGATTTGTTTCGGAATTCTCTTGTTTATTTCTAATCGCGATTATTTTGAATTGATCTACTTAACCGAAGTGAAATCGGACTGTGGAAGAGACTTACTAGATCTAGAAATTGTGCTATGTTTAACTGTATATAGCATGCTGATAACTCTGATTCCGATCTTCTACTGTGGAGATCTAAGATCTGGTTGAACTTGACTGATTTTATTTAATGTGCATAGCTGGTGTGTTTATTTTTCGTTTTTCTTGTTGTCTTGACTGTTCGCCGGTCTTATTGTCTGATCTAATTTTTCTTCTGATCTGGTTGCTGGACGGCCTTTTGTTTGATAGAGTATCGTTTAGGTAGTTATGGATTTCCAGCGTAACAGTGGTATTCACGAGTTGAAGCTATTTTCAACGTTTTGTATGTCCAAATCGTTAAGCTTAGCATTACAACATCCAACATTTTCTGTTAGGGTTGTATTCATTAAATTTCTGCAGTTTTTCGTTAAAATTTTAAATGAATGTCTCCTTTGAACTCTACATTTCTTGGCCCCTATTTTTCTTTGAAAACTGTTGCTCATATGTAATTTATGGTGTAGTTTGTATAATACTGCACTCTATTGTTTCCATGCTCTCCCATTAATATTTGTAAGACAATTAATTTTGTTATATTGTATAGAAGTGAATGTGTTTGAAAGAAAGCTAATATATAATCGGTGTAGCAGTATATAAAAGATGGCAGATGGTGAGGATATTCAGCCCCTTGTCTGTGACAATGGAACTGGAATGGTGAAGGTTAGTACCCAGTAGTTTTTTATGATTGCATCTGTATATGTGTCTTGGTTTCTCTAATGAATTAGTTATTTTAATCTCATATGCACAGGCAGGATTTGCCGGTGATGATGCACCCAGGGCTGTGTTTCCCAGTATAGTTGGCCGACCTCGCCACACTGGTGTTATGGTTGGAATGGGTCAAAAGGATGCCTATGTAGGTGATGAAGCCCAATCCAAAAGAGGTATTCTTACTCTCAAATATCCCATTGAGCATGGTATAGTCAGCAACTGGGATGACATGGAAAAGATCTGGCATCATACATTCTACAATGAATTGCGTGTTGCTCCTGAGGAGCACCCTGTGCTTCTAACGGAGGCTCCTCTCAACCCGAAGGCCAACAGAGAAAAGATGACCCAAATCATGTTTGAGACCTTCAATGTTCCCGCCATGTATGTAGCCATCCAAGCTGTTCTCTCCCTCTATGCAAGTGGTCGCACAACTGGTTTGTATTTCTAGAAATCTGTCTTGGTTAATTTGTTTTTCATCACATGATTATGTGCCTCAATCAAATCCTCCAAACAGGTATTGTTCTGGACTCTGGTGATGGTGTGAGTCACACTGTGCCAATCTATGAGGGGTATGCACTTCCACATGCCATCCTTCGATTGGATCTTGCAGGGCGTGATTTAACTGACTCTCTGATGAAGATCCTCACTGAGAGAGGGTACATGTTCACCACCTCAGCTGAACGGGAAATTGTCCGAGACATAAAGGAGAAGCTTGCATATGTTGCCTTGGATTATGAGCAAGAACTTGAGACTGCAAAGAGCAGTTCTTCAGTGGAGAAAAACTATGAGCTTCCTGATGGACAAGTTATCACAATTGGAGCCGAGAGGTTCCGTTGTCCAGAAGTCCTTTTCCAGCCATCTATGATTGGAATGGAAGCTGCTGGTATTCATGAAACCACCTACAACTCTATCATGAAGTGTGATGTTGATATCAGGAAGGATCTGTATGGCAACATTGTTCTTAGTGGTGGGTCTACGATGTTCCCTGGTATTGCTGACCGTATGAGCAAAGAGATCACTGCGCTTGCTCCTAGCAGCATGAAGATTAAGGTTGTGGCTCCACCAGAGAGGAAGTACAGTGTCTGGATCGGAGGATCCATCCTTGCATCACTCAGCACCTTCCAACAAGTAATTTATTTTTTATTTTATTCTTTTTTTTTTTAAAGTCAACTTTACACTTTTTTTTATGCCTATTGCCCTGTAGATTGAACTCTAAAATGAGGTTTGATATTTGCAGATGTGGATATCAAAGGGTGAATATGATGAGTCTGGCCCATCCATTGTCCACAGGAAATGCTTCTAAGTTAAAGCCAAACTTCAATGGTGAGTTATTTTTAATGCTTGTGGTTGCTTTTTCGTGTCTGTGTCAGGTTATGTGAACTGTGTTGCCATAGATATGAGGTGAGATAGAATTGATTGTTGGAGGGCTATATTCTGATCTTGGTGTATCATGTTTTTATGTGCAACCCCTCTTGATATGGCGGGCAGAGTTGGCTCATTTCTTGCCTTGGACTTGATGGATGTGTTTAAGTAGGTTGTCTGTATCAAGGGAAATTATTGTCATGCTTATTTTATTGCCGTTTTCCCCTCAAAAGTTTTACATTTGAAGGTTTTTGGTCATGGGAACATTTATGTCTATAGTTAATGTATCTTAATGATCTTGAGATTTTTATAATATTGCTAAGTGCACGCTGAAATATCCACGCTGGATTTTATACAATATATTTTCTCGCTTGTTAATATTTTTACCAGTACCTGAATAAGAAGTGAAACTGGATGGGGAAATAAAAATTACGGGAAATTCAAATGAAAGGTCCAATAAAAGCTACGGCATAACGTAGTTTAAACTAGCAGTTAAAAAAGTTATATAGATTTGAATCACTTATTTTAATTAATTAAAATACTCAATTTCATTTGAACCTGAATTATAGTAAGAAATAACACTGTCAAAAAAGAGAGTAAGAAATAACACAATTGAACCGAAACTTGTTAACCCCAGTTTGCGTCTTGCGAAGAGTCTCATGCCTACTAGTAGTCAAGGATTTGGCTGATAATAAAACTTAAAAGTTTATAAAAATTAAAAGTTTTGTATAAATTTTAAATTCTAAGGGTATAAAAATAAAATATTAAATATTTAAAGTTGGTCAAATATTAGTTAAAAATAATAAATTTTATTGGTAATGTGTTATTATTCTAAGAAAATAAGAGAAATCGATCCTTGATTAAGTCATTGATATCTTCAAAGTTTGGATATACATGTGCATCTGAATTAACTAGATTAGTACAACAAGATTTCGTTAAGTTTGACGGACCAAGTAAACATAGATCTAATATGTTTAGATTTTGATATGTTTAGATTTAGACCAAGTAAACATAGATATGATATCTTGTTAAGTTTGATAGACCAAGTAAACATAGATCTGATATGTTTAGATTTTGATATGTTTAAATTTTGAAAAAGCGAAAAACCTAAATATATTTTTAAATTATCAAATATTTAAATATTCACAAATTAAAAGATTACTAGTTTATTTATCCTTTTTTCGAATTTTAATAAAAATAATAAAAATTGAAGCCACCCGTGCAATTTGCCCCTTAACGGAACTGCAAAGCAAGAATAAGACAGGAATATGCTGCTGCTTCAAGCAAAGCACGACCGAAATCCGTTAACGTTTTTTAAATATTGATGCTGCTAATTGAAAATACATTCAATAATTTTAAATTTGTAACAAGTACGATTTAAACATAAACAGGGACGGACTTACCGGTCGGGGGTGGTGTGTGGAGGTCTCGCTCCCAACTTTTTAAAAAAAGGATTAATAATAATAAATTATTAAGTACGATTTAATATTTTAAAAATTTATTTAATATTTAGTCTAATATAAATAAAAGTTCAGTCTAATCTAAATATTAATAATTTTTAATATTTAAAAATAAGTAACAATATTAAAAAAATATGAAAATATATTATTATTAATAATTTTTTAATTAAATAAAATTTTTTAAATTTTATAAAGTAGATTTTTTTCTTCTTATGAGCGTTCTTTTTTATTTATTTGGTATTAGTTTTTTCTGTTTCAATTACTACAATTAATAGTTCTTTTTCAGTTATGAATATTGTGAAAAATAATTCAGAAACAAAACGAAAGATAAATTTCTTTTTAATTGTCTTTTAATTATATTAAAAAAAATTGTTGAAAAATTTGACACAAACTCTATTATCGATGAATTTAGGGTCGCACTAGTGTACAGATATTGTTTGTACAGATATACAGATGTACAATCTTATTATTTGAGGATTTGACACGTGTTGCTCCCATGATGCAGGATGCAGCTGGCTTTCAGGAAGTTGAGGGCGCTGATGGAATGGCAACTGAGCCGGCTTCATTGGGTGAGATCGAACGGGATTGTGAAAATCCCGTGTTCCGTTGGTTGCTCACAACCTGGGCCATGTTTGGGGTGCCGAAAAAAAAAAATGCACGAAAGGTAGCACTTGGGTCTTCGCTTCAGTAGCCTCATATCATTGAAGGAAACCCTAAGTCCTGGCTGGTCTACCGGCGTCACGGGACGTGCAGGTGTCGCTGGGATTTGAAAGTGGGATCCGCTTGCTGCGGTGGTGGTATCACGTGGTGAAGCTGCTGGCCGACTGCCTGAATCCCTCATTTGTCGTGGCTGGGTGGGAGTGGGGTTGTCTTTCTTCCTCATCCTGGTAAGCACCGATCTACTAGAGGCTCTTGTCATTGGTCTCCGATTTGTGTCCATTAATTATGTGTTCTGGCTGTTGCATAAATTCCAAAAGATATATAGTTCGATCTCTCCTATATAACATGTATAGGATTATGCAGTACGTGATTTGTTTTTTGTTCTTTGTGCTGGCATTGCATATGTGTTGGAGAATAGTAGAAATAAGAGCAAGTAAGTGGAGTAAAGCTTTGCGGTTACTGAATTATATTTTGGGCATAAGATTGTTAAGGAATTAATAATTACAAATGTTATTTAATAATTAAATTATTCTTTTATAAAAAATATGCAAAATAATTTTTTTATATTTTACTTTTAGTTTCGCGATGTTAACGTATATTATTCTCCTCCCTTATATTATTTAGTTTTGCGATGTTAAATTTTACTTATCAGAATAGTCTTTAATAAATTCTTTTTTTATTGGTTAAATTATATATATATATATATATATATATATATATATATATATATATATATATATATTAAGAAGATTATCACATTTATTACTATATAAAGGTAGAAGTTTTTTATTCTAAAAAATTTAAAATAAATAAATACAAAAAAATCTGATTTTTTATTCATTAAGATTAATTATTATGCAAGAATTTGTTTCTAATATTAAGAAATGTTATTAAAATAATATTTTAAACTACAACATAAAAATATAAAATAAATAAAGCTTCTTTTATATTACTTAACTAAAAATTAGATTATTATATTTAAAATTTATTAACTAATTACTTTACTAAATATATTATTATATAATCGGGTTCTGACGTTTGCATGTAATCACATAGTCCATAAAATTATTTTAAAATTTGACAATAGTATCCCTAACCTCGTTGCACCCAAATTTCGACGACGACAATGCTAAGATGGCCACTGAAAGGTTGAAGATGGAATTTTTAATTACTTATTCAACCCGTCCGACTTGGAACCCTAATCCTCTACATTTTTCCTCTGAACCCAAAACCGCCAGCTCGTCCGACGCAAACTCACTCATGAGTTGCTCTTACCTAGTAAATCCTCCTGAATCCTGATCTGGCAAAAGATCCTCCCTTCCCATCACACTCTCACTTTTTCAACCCTTAATTGTTTCGGATTGTGAAATTACTTGACAAGTCATATAGTTTATTAACAACAATGCCCGCAAACTTACAAATAGATTCACATATAATAATCACGACACAATAAATTAAAATAAAACACCACCCCACAACAACAAGAGACAGACAAGATACAACACGGCAAAACCCACAAAGAACACTGACAAAGGACAGCTACGAGTGATCACTAGTGGTGGGACAGCGATCGGACGGGACAAAAACGATTAAACGAGCTGCAATTTTTAATGTGTGTCTGTCCTCATGCTTGACCAATCGGAGGGAAGCGAGAAACCGCGAAGCACGTTCCTATGGCGTGACATTCCTAAGACAACAGTGAAGGTGCAAGGAAGACAGAAAGTGGCGGGTTAGGGAAGGCGAAATCGTTTTGGGCGCACAGACGATGCGAACCCGTCGGAAAAGACAGACGGTAAAGTATTTGGTAGACGCAATAGAACTTATTACGACATGACGACCATGCGGTATCGGTGGCATCGGCTGTGTCAGACTGTGGGGCTTTAGCTCTACTGTTCTTTTGGAGAGACTGCGTTCAGATGGTCACAGAGTGCATTAGGGAAGAGGGATTAGCTATCAAAGGGGGAACGGAGTGGGATTCATGGGATTTGGGGCTTACATTCTAGATAATAAATTAATTACAAATTTCATCTAACATTTTTAGGTGGGCACGTCATCAACCTTCTCATCGGAAACGTGCTCCTGCAAGTCTAGCGTTATTTTATCAGTTGCAAAATCTTTCCATTGGCGATTCGGTATTTACCTAAACCGACTTATATATACTCAAAAAGAAGTTTCATTACTTTGTTCGTTCTTATCGTTTCGCAAAATTTCGACTTTGGTCCCTATAGTTTTTTCCCTTTTAATTGAGTTCTTGTACAAATTTATTTCTTAATTCGGGTGTCTATACTTTGTTTTCCTTCTCATTGGGTCCGGTACCAGTTTCTTTTGTTTTAATAGATGCCTTTACATTTAAGTCAACTGCTGTTAACAGAGACCTCATTGACAAAATAAATGAATGCAGGGAGCCAGGGACCCCATTAAAAGAAAAAAAAAAGTATACGGTCTTAATTGAAAATTTTTTCAAACTACAGGGCTCAATAGAGTAATTAAATTCTAAAAATATTCAGAACGTACACTGCTATATCTTATTCTCTATTTTCATATTTTCATTGCATTTTTTAAAAGAAGGTTTAATTTCACTGTGGTTTCTATTGTTTCGCAAAATTTATAATTAACTCCTATTTTTTTTCTTTAAATTGAGTTCTTATACCTACATTTTTTTTACTGAATTTCTACATTATTTTTCTTTTTTTTGGGTCCTTGTACTAATTTCTTTTTATTTCGGTCTCTACAAAATTAAGACACTTATTGCTAACAAAGACCTATTTAAAAAAACAAAATTTGTTACAGATCCCGATTAAAAGATATAAAAAATATACAAATTTAATTAAAAATTATGCAATACTATACACACCAAAAGAATTATTAAACCTTAATATAATGCTTACATATTGCTAACATTTCACTGCCATAAAAGAAACGGCCACATTGACATGGAAGTGTTGAATTTATTACCCCATTTCTTTTTTTTTTTTTGGGTTTGAGTCCCCTAGTACCAAAATAACCCACCACCCACTCACAATAATTTAAGATACGGGGCCCATAAAAGCTAAGTCCATTCATTTAATCCGTTCAACGGAATTCTTGTGCTGACCCGGAATCACCTTTCCCCCATCAGCTTAGCTTCAATGTAGACCAACTTAGACCGGCTCTGCGGCCTCTGCAAGCCGTTTAGTTACGTCAGCAAGCTGCTCCCCCAACCACCAGCAGATTTCCACGCGTCACCTGTGCAACGAATCAAAGAGCATATCTTCATCTCTGCAAGCCGTTTAGTTACGTCAGCAAGCTGCTCCCCCAACCACCAGCAGATTTCCACGCGTCACCTGTGCAACGAATCAAAGAGCATATCTTCATCTTCAAATCTGTACGCTATAATTGCCCTTTTATGAAACGAAGAATCGATCACTTCGTTAATAAAAAGTAGATACATATTTTTTGTATTTTAAAATATATTTTCTATTAATATATTTTTGTAATACAGTCAATTCAGTCCAAATCCAATATGTTTTGAATGTTTAAAACTAAAAATTATTGTGCAATAAAAGTAAGAGATGAAGATTAAACTTTGGTATTTTAAGTTATAATAAAATATTTGAGCCAACTGAACTATTTTTTATTTTTTGAAAAAGTATTACTAATTTTTTTAATAAAAGTTTGGGGGGCATGGCCACCACTTATGTAATAAAGTTGATCCCCTACCCTAAGATTTTGAGCAGCGATGTAGTATCAGATCCCACTGATAGTAAGTCTTTTCTTTCTTATGAAAAATAAAAAGAAGTCTTTCTCAAAGATTCTATAGACCATAGAAATGTCATATTAGAAAGTATATGATATATGAAATTGAGATAGTTACCTTTCAGAAAATTAGAGAATGTTAATGTAGATGTGTTATTCTTCGGAAGGTAGGAGAAACGATAAAACTATAAAAATAAAAAGAAAAAGAGATGAAACTATTTTTTAATCAAAATTCAAGTTTAAAACTCATGTAGTTAACCCATTCCATTTTCTTTTGGTTAATTCCAGAAAAATGGAACAATTGACTGCTGAGCCGTATGAGGCAGGAAACTCTCAAGTACGGTTCTAAGGGAAGGAATTTACTCACCTATTCCGACCGCGGAGAACATGCCATTCGACAGGGAGCAGGAAACTCAAGTACGGTTCTAAGGGAAGGAATTTACTCACCTATTCCGACCGCGGAGAACATGCCATTCGACAGGGAGATTCCGAAATTGCTAAGGCTTGGTTTGATCAAGCCGCTGAATATTGGAAACAAGCTATAGCCCTTACCCCCGGTAATTATATTGAAGCACATAATTAGTTGAAGATCACAGGGCGTTCTTAATTTAATAAAAACATTCTTTTTTTTAGTTCTATTTATATTATTCTATATACCCTTATATCTTAATATATTATTTCATATTTGTTTTATATTTCTTACTATTTATACTTACTAAATAATCTTATTTATATTATTATTATATTTAGCAGAGAATTTGCCTTTTTTCGGTTATTCAAACTAAAAGTGAAACTAAAAAAGATGAACTCAAAAAACTAAAAGAAATAGCAGTATGGTGTCTAGCAATGCTGATGACTGCTCACATAATTGGAAATAGAGTGCAATAATCTCTTCTATTAATTATTATAAGACAGATATAAAATAAATTCCATCTTTGAATTTCAAATTCAAATTGAATCTCCTAGCCTAGGTGCACAAAAAAATTATTGAATGAGATTCAAGTCCAGAAGGAGTTTTAGAGGATTCAAAAAGGTCCGTTGAGCGCCTATATCTTATGTCATAATAGATTCGAACACTTGCTCCGGATTAACTTCCGGATCATAATTGTTCTAGTGAATAACTAAAGAAAAAATGGAATAGATAGATGGGAGATAGAATAGAAAGAAACTCATATAAAAATCTCTCAAAAGTTTACTAATCTTTTTTTTTTATTGGCAGGTCTCTTTGTATGTGTTGTCCAAAAGGAGGAGGACTCAATGATTATTCGTTCGCCGGAACCAGAAGTAAAGATTTTGGTAGATAGAGATCCCATAAAAACTTCTTTCGAGAAATGGGCAAAACCCGGTCATTTCTCAAGAACAATAGCTAAGGGACCGATACTATACTTGGATTGGAACTACATGCTGATGCTCATGATTTCGATAGCCATACTAGTGATTTAGAGGAGATTTTCGGAAAAGTATTTAGTGCCCATTTCGGCCAACTCTCCATCATCTTTCTTTGGCTTAGTGGCATGTATTTCCATGGTGCTCGTTTTTCCAATTATGAAGCATGGCTAAGTGATCCAACTCACATTGGACCTAGTGCCCAAGTGGTTTGGCCAATAGTGGCCTGAGAACAATTTGAAATGGAAATCAAGAAACAATTTCTGGTCATAAAAACAGAAAAGCATGAATTGCGAAAGAAGTTCTTTCGGTTAAAACGCCGTGCGACTCGGAGGACATAAGACTTCTTGGTCAAGCCAAAAAGATTGCCGGCAGAACTAAACTCCGCTACTGATTGGCCCTTATAATATTATTTCTGAATTGAACATAAAGGTGTAGCCATTCAAGAGAAATCAATGTGTCTCAGACTTAAAACACTAGTTAAACCTAACACAAGTTTCGTGTGTTCAATGATTCAATCCTCCTTGAAATTTGAAAGGAGACGTGTATTTTTTTTTCCTAATAAAAAGGAAAAAGAAAGCCAAAATGATAGACAAACAATTAGAGGCTAATTGGTTTGATCATTTTTATTTTTATTTTTAATGAAAACAAAAACAAAATATAAAAATATAATTGCTTACATATAAAAATATTTTAAAAAATGCAACACAATTAAAAATGACAGTTCTTTGTTTCTGGAATTTTCTCTTGTAAGAGTTGGAAATGTTTTCAACTCAAAAGGCAGTGATTTCACGCTTTTAATGATCAAGTGCACCTGTCGAACCTATGTAACTGCACAAGTGTTCCATTTTTTGTTTTTAAAATACCTCTGCTACGTTCTCTATTCTCTCATAAAATGTCGAATTCCTCTTTCTTTCTTTTTTTTTTTTCATCAGGCATATTTTTAATTTTTATTTTGTTCTTTATTCGAGGGACTTAACTAGTGAACATTGTCTTAAAAAAAAAAAAAAACTAATTGACAATTTAGTTATTATTCTTAACTAAAAAATTGAGACATTTTATAAAATTAATTATTAACTTATAATAAAGATGAATTGATTAACTAAATTGTGCACTTAAAAAGATATAATAGATTAGTTAAACGTATTTTTATTAAAATACAATTTAGGAATAATAACTTTTTTGACGAATATTCTAATGAAAATGTGATTGTAGATGGACATCGTTTACGTTAAATTGATGATAATACACTACTGAAAACAACTGAAATTATCTAACAGAGAGAAATAACAACTCAAATGTGAAACAATTATTATCGATAATTTGGATATTACCTTTTTCATAATGTTAAAAGATTTAGATTATTTTTTTATTTGAAGTTTTATTGGTAATTTTTACTTTGTCTATATATTGAAAACTAAACTCACCTAAATTTATTATTGTTATTTTTGTTAAGTAAACTCTTTTTATTATGAATGCAATTAATTATTTTGAGTTAGTAATTGTAAATTTTGTAAAATTAGTGAATAATTACAATAAATTAATTTTTAATAAAAAAATTAGAGATGTGAATTTTATAGTAAAATAGAATAGAGCTAATTAAAACAAAAATTTTGACACTAATTTTAAAAAATTTGGCTCAAAATTAAAATGAACGGACCAAACCGATCAAACCAAATCCAAAATGTGCCGAAGACCCAACCCATATAACCTCTTTTCTTCCTCCTTGCAGCCGCAACAATTCAGTTTTCATTCTTGCAAGGAAATCCACGGTGAGAAGAGAGAAGAGTGATAGAATCCTAACTCCATATTCTACTTCAAACTTCAAATCCTCATAATTTTCAATCTGGAACTTCCTTTGACAAGCCGTTTGTGGCCACGCGTTCTTTTTGGAGTCCTCTTCAATTCTATCCAAACAAAGAGGTATGTTTCTTTCCAATTCGCACCCAGTTCTCTGTGCCCCTTTTATGTGCGAAATTGGTTTGAATTTTGAGTGATTTTGGTGGTTTAGGTGCAATCTAACATTGGATAATTGTTGGATTATACTCCAATCATCAATGGCTACGGTAAGAAAACTCTAAACCTTTGTGGATTGTCCAATTTTGTGTGTCCTAGTGTTAAATTGTTCAATTGTATAAACTAATTTGAGTTTATGTTGAATTAGAGTTGAAATTGTCAAATTGGAGCTTGATTGAATACATTGGAGGCTTGGTGCAGTTTGGGTGCCATTACTTTGGGGATTTTGAATTCTTGGAGCTGTGTTTGGGTGCCTCTATGGTGGTGTTTCGGATAATACGTAGAAATCGGCTAATGTATGGTTTAGGTTTTGCGTATTTAATGTATAATGTTCTGTGAAAATTTAGACTAGGTGACCATAGGATAGGTTGGAATGTATGAGTATATTTAATGCTTAGTGACTTTGATAAGAATTGAGATATGTATTTTGGTGCTTGTTGGATATGTGTTTGTATATATATAATGAATAGGGATATGTTCATCTTGTTGATTATTTGAGATGTTAATGCATGATATGGGTGAATTGAGAAATGGTAAGGATGAGGAGATTGTTGTGGTATTGATGTAGATGTGTTGTGTTAATGGATATAAAGGTGGTAAGTTGAGTTTTAATGAAAATGGGGGGGGGGGGTTTGAGGTTTTGTAAAAACTGGTTTTTGGCCGAACTTCGGTGAGACATAACTCGGCTTCCGGACTCCCAAATCATTTCAAATTTATTTTATATGAAAATTGGATTCATGAAATTTACGCCGTTTGAAGAACGGAAGAAAAATGATTTAAAACAAAAAAGTTATGTGCATCGGAAGTTTGAGGTTTTAAATTGAAATTCTGCAGATTCAGACTTAGTCAAATTTTTTGCTAAAAAGCCTTGCATGTGTACGCATACCTGTGTATGCGTACGCATAGCACCAAAAAAAGAAGAGGATTTTGCGCACGTGTACAGGATCCATATGCATACATGCAATTCTGTCCAGCGCACATGCGTACGCGGACATGTGCATGCGTACATATCTTGGCCAAAAGGAGGCCTGTGCGTACGCACATATGTGTGTATGCGTACGCACACCCCTGTTTTCAGCAAATCTTTATTTCGTATTTTCAAAGCCAATTTGACCTCCTAAACCTCTATTTTCATATTGTTAGTTCTAAACTTGATTAGAAAGCTTAGTAATGAGATGGAGTTAGGAAATTGAGGTAACTTGGAGATGAAGTAAAGGGTAAATATGATGAATCATATGAGAATGATGTGAATGTATGAGGAGTTGATGATGACATGGCTATGACGAATGATTATGGAATGAATATGAATGATTATGAATACTTATATGGCTTTGCATTTAATGTTACTGAGATACGAGTTTTCTTGGGTGAAATACCGTGGCTTGCCACCACATGTTCCAGGTTGAGACTTGATACTCTGTTGACCCTACGTCGTAAGGGTGACCGAGCACGTATAAATTTCTGGGAATGGATATCCCCCATTGAGTAAGTTATATATGAATGTATGAATGTATGAATTATGAATGAAATGAGAAAAATCTATGCATAAACTCATGGGGATGCGCGACTAGGGACAGTCCAAGGGTTTCAGACTTGTCGGGTTGGCTTGATAATTAACAGATGAGCCTCATCAGCCATAGGACATGCATACATCATGTGCATTTTATTTGTTTGTTTGCTATGCCTTATTTGGGAATGCCTAATGAATATATTATGTTAATTGTAATAGTTGCTACTTGCACTACTTGTCTCCTACCTGTTCTTGCAATTGTCTATTTGTCTGTCTTTGCAATTCACTGGAGATGGAGAAGCGGAGGAAAGGTGGACAGGTTTAGTGTTAAAGTTAAGTTTAAATTGAGTTTAGAATTTCCTAGACACCTACTTCTTTTATGGTTTCTGTTTAGTAACTTAAGCTTTATAATCGTAGTGTCGGCATTCTAGGATTGCGTCTGGCATTCTCAGGACCTTATATATTATGTGCGTGGCACATTTACAATGCAGAGAGCCTCTGGTTCTCATCCCATACTGTGTTGCTATTTTTCAGATGCAGGTCGAGAGACTCCTCGGTAGACATCTGGACTTCTGAAGCGGAGTGGTTCCTGGGTTCTTTTGTTGTTTAGTTTATGTATATATGTACTTAGCTTTCTCTCCGAATAACTTATTTATTTTGTTCCTCTTAGAGGTTTAAGGAGAGTTGATGAGCGGATAATTTGTACCCTTTTTGGCATTGTTTTTAGTATGTTTTTAGTAGTTTTAGTTGAGTTCTTAGTATATTTTTATTAGTTTTTAGTTAAAATTCACTTTTCTGGACTTTACTATGAGTTTGTGTGTTTTTCTGTGATTTCAGGTATTTTCTGGCTGAAATTGAGGGACCTGAGCAAAAATCTGATTCAGAGACTGAAAAGGACTGCAGATGCTGTTGGATTCTGACTTCCCTGCACTCGAAGTGGATTTTCTGGAGCTACAGAAGCCCAATTGGCGCGCTCTCAACGGCGTTGGAAAGTAGACATCCTGGGCTTTCCAGCAATATATGATAGTCCATACTTTGCCTAAGATTTGATGGCCCAAACCGGCGTTCAAAGTCACCCTCAGAAATTCCAGCGTTAAACGCCGGAACTGGCACCTAAATGGGAGTTAAACGCCCAAAATGGCATAAAAGCTGGCGTTTAACTCCAAGAAGAGTCTCTACACGAAATTGCTTCATTGCTCAGCCCAAGCACACACCAAGTGGGCCCGGAAGTGGATTTTTATGTCATTTACTCATCTCTGTACACCCTAAGCTACTAGTTTTTCTATAAGTAGGACCTTTTGCTATTGTATTAGAGAGCTTTTGATCATGTTTATGATGAACTCACTTTGGGAGGCGGCCATTCGGCCATGCCTAGACCTTGTTCTTATGTATTTTCAACGGTGGAGTTCTACACATAGATTAAGGGGTGGAGCTCTGCTGTACCTCGAGTATTAATGCAATTACTATTGTTCTTCTATTCAATTCCGCTTGTTCTTTGTCCAAGATATCACTTGTTCTTCAACTTGATGAATGTGATGATCCGTGACACTCATCATCATTCTCACCTATGAACAAGGTGACTGACAACCACTTTTGTTCTACAAGCAATCAAGGCTCTAGTGAATATCTCTTGGATTCCTGATACACGATGCATGGTTGATCGCCTGACAACCGAGTTGCTCGCCTGACAAACGAGCCAGCCATTCCGTGAGATCAGAGTCTTCGTGGTATAGGCGAGAACTGATGGCGGCATTCAGAGAATCCGGAAGGTCTAAACCTGTCTGTGGTATTCTGAGTAGGATTCAATGATTGAATGACTGTGACGTGCTTCAAACTCCTAGCAGGCGGGGCGTTAGTGACAGACGCAAAAGAATCACTGGATTCTATTCCGGCCTGACGAGAACCGACAGCTGATTAGCCATATGCTGTGACAGAGCATAGGAAAATTTTCACTGAGAGGATGGGAGGTAGCCACTGACAACGGTGAAACCCTACATAAGCTTGCCATGGAAAGAGTAAGAAGGATTGGATGAAGACAGTAGGAAAGCAAGAGACGGAAGGGGAAGGCATCTTCATACGCTTATCTGAAGTTCCTACCAATGAATTACATAAGTACCTCTATCTTTATCTTTATGCTTTATTCGTATATTACTATACCCATTTGAGTCTGCCTGACTAAGATTTACAAGGTGACTATAGCTTGCTTCATACCAACAATCTCCGTGGGATCGACCCTTACTCGCGTAAGGTATTACTTGGACGACCCAGTGCACTTGCTGGTTAGTTGTGCAAAGTGTGTAGTGATCACAATTTCGCGCACCAAGTTTTTGGCGCCGTTGCGGGGATGTTTTGTGTATGGACAACTGACGGTTCATCTTGTTGCTTAGATTAGGTATTTTTCTTCAGAGTTCTTAAGAAGGAATTCTAGTGTTTCATGATGATCTGTTGAAGTCTGGCTGGCTGAAAAGCCATGTCTAATCTTATTGGACCGAGGTTTCAACTAATCATCACAAGAGCTTATTGATCTCTATCAATCTTGCTATTGGAGCAATGATCTGCTAAGGCTTGGCTGGCCATTGGCCATGTCTAGTGTTTTGGACCGAAGCTTTCTTTGAAAGCTTGGCTGGCTGTGAAGCCATGTCTAATTCCTGGACAGGAGTCTTAGACTAGCATTGCAATGATTCCTGGAATCCGAATTAAGAATTCTGAAACTTTTATTTTCTATTTCCATACAATTTTCGAAAAAAGCATAAAATTTTTTTTTTTAAAATCATAAAAAACCAAAAAGATTTTATGTTTCTTGTTTGAGTCTAGTGTCTAATCTTAAGTTTGGTGTCTTGCATGTATTGTTTATTTGATCTTGGTTCTATTTTCAAGTCAATAGTACAGGGAACTGAAGATTCAGAACATGCAGTAGAGGAATTACACAGAAAAAGCTGGGCGTTCAAAACGCCCAGTGAAGAAGGACAGACTGGCGTTTAAACGCCAGCCAGGGTGCCTGGTTGGGCGTTTAACGCCCAAAAAGGTAGCATTTTGGGCGTTAAACGCCAGAATAGATACCATTCTGGGCGTTTAACGCCAGGATGGCACAAGGGGGAGGATTTTGTTTTCAAATCAATTTTTTTTCAAGTTTTCAAAGTTTTTCTAAATCAAATCTTTTTCAAATCATATCTTTTCAATCAAATGTTTTCAAAATCAATTTCTTTCCTTTTTCAAAGATACTTGCTATCAATTAATGATTTGATTGAACATTTCAAGTATGTTGCCTTTCTGTTGAGAAAGGTTTAATGTTTGAATCATATCTTTTCTTGATAGCCAAGTTATTAATTTTTAAAATCAAATCTTTTTTAAAATTATTTTCAAATCATATTTTCTCAATCACATTTTTTTAAAATCAATATTCTTAACTCATTTTTCAAAATAGCTTTCAATCAAATCTTTTTGACTTCTAATTTCAAAATCTTTTTCAAAAATCACTTGATTTCTTCCCACTCTTATTTCGAAAATTAATTAGTGTTTTTCAAAATGTTTTCAATTTCTTTAACTTAATTTTCGAAAATTCTCTTCCCCTCTTCCCACATCCTTCTATTTATGGAGTACCACTCCTTCTCAATGCACAATTCGAACTCTATCTGATTAAGTTCGAATTTCTACCTCTTTCTTCTATTTTCTGTTCTCTGACACCCTCAAGGAATCTCTACACTGTGACATAGAGGATTCCACATCTTCTTGTTCTCTCTCTTTCATATGAGCAGGAGCAGAGACAAAGGCATTCTTGTTGAAGTTGACCCTGAACCTGAAAGGACCTTGAAGCGAAGCTAAGAGAAGCTAAGGCACAATTCTCTATAGAGGACCTAAAGAAATCTTCAAAGAAGAAGAAGACATGGCAGCCAAAAACAACAACAATGCAAACAATGCAAGGAAGGTGCTGGGTGACTTTACTGCACCTACTCCGATTTCTATGGGAGAAGCATCTCTATCCCTGCCATTGGAGCAAACAACTTTGAGCTTAAGCCTCAATTAGTTTCTCTAATGCAACAGAATTGCAAGTTTCATGGACTTCCATTGGAAGATCCTCATCAGTTTTTAGTGAATTTTGCAAATCCGTGACTGTCAAGACTAATGGGGTAGACCCTGAGGTCTACAGACTTATGCTATTCCCTTTTGCCGTAAGAGACAGAGCTAGGGCATGGTTGGACTCACAACCTAAAGAAAGCCTGGACTCATAGGAAAAGCTAGTCAATGCCTTCTTGGCAAAGTTCTTTCCACCTCAAAAATTGAGTAAGCTTAGAGTGGAAGTCCAAACCTTCAGACAGAAGGATGGAGAATCCTCTATGAAGCTTGGGAAAGATACAAACAATTGATCAGAAAATGTCCTTCTGACATGCTTTCTGAATGGAGCATCATAGGTATTTTCTATGATGGTCTCTCTGAACTATCCAAGATGTCTTTGGATATCTCTGCTGGAGGATCTCTTCATTTGAAGAAGACGCCTATAGAAGCTCAAGAGCTAATTGAAATGGTTGCAAATAACCAATTCATGTACACTTCTGAAAGGAATCCTGTGAACAATGGGACTAATCAGAAGAAAGGAGTTCTTGAGATTGATGCTCTGAATGCCATTCTGGCTCAGAACAAGATATTGACTCAACAAGTCAATTTGATCTCTCAAAGTCTGTCTGGAATGCAAAATGCACCAAGCAGTACTAAGGATGCTTCATCGAAGAAGCCTATGATCCTGAGAACCCTTCAATGGAAGAGGTGAATTACCTAGGAGAACCCTATGGAAACACCTATAATCTTCATGGAGAAATCATCCAATTTCTCATGGAAGAATCAAGAGACCTCAACAAGGTTTCAATAACAATAATGGTGGAAGAAACAGGTTTAGCAATGGCAAGCCTTTTCCATCATCTTCTCAGCAACAGACAGAGAATTCTAAGCAGAACCCCTCTGACTTAGCAACCATGGTCTCTGATCTAATCAAAACCACTCAAAGTTTCATGACTGAAACACGGTCCTCCATTAGGAATTTGGAGGCACAAGTGGGACAGCTGAGCAAGAAAGTTACTGAACTCCTCCTAGTACTCTCCAAGCAATACAGAAGAAAATCCAAAAGGAGAGTGCAAGGCCATCAATATGGCCGAATTGAAGAGGAGGAAGAGGAAGTGGACGCCACTGAGGAAGACTCAATGGGCGTGCACTAGCCTCCATTGAGTTCCCCAATGAGGAACCATGGGAATTGAGGCTCAAAATGAGACCATAGAGATTCCATTGGATTTATTCTGCCTTTCATGAGCTCTGATGAGTATTCTTCCTCTGAAGAGGATGAGTATGTCACTGAAGAGCAAGTCGCTAAATACCTTGGAGCAATCATGAAGCTAAATGACAAGTTATTTGGAAATGAGACTTGGAGAATGAACCTCCTTTGCTCACCAAAGAACTGGACTTGTCTAGGCAGGAATTACCTCAAAAGAGACAAGATCCTGGGAAGTTTTCACTACCTTGTACCATAGGCACCATGACCTTCAAGAAGGCTCTGTGTGACTTAGGGTCAAGTGTAAACCTCATGCCTCTCTCTGTAATGGAGAAGCTAGGGATCTTTGAGGTAAGCTGCAAGAATCTCATTAGAGATGGCAGACAACTCAAGAAAACAAGCTCATGGACTTGTAGAGGATGTTTTGGTGAAGATTGAAAACCATACATCCCTGCTGATTTCATAGTACTAGAGACTGGGAAGTGCATGGATGAAACCATCATCCTTGGCAGACCCTTCCTAACCATAGCAAAGGCTGTGATTTGATTGATTGATAGAGACGAACTGATCATTCAAGTGATGAAGAATCCTTTGTGTTTAAGGCTCAAGGATATCCCTCTGTCACCATGGAGAGGAAGCATGAAGAGCTTCTCTCAAATCAGAGTCAACAGAGCCACAGTCAAACTCTAAGTTTGGTGTTGGGAGGCCACAACCAAACTCTAAGTTTGGTGTTGAACCCCCACATTCAAACTCTAAGTTTGGTGTTGGGAGGTTCCAACATTGCTCTGAGAAAATGTGAGGCTCCATGAGAGCCATCTGTCAAGCTACTGACATTAAAGAAGCGCTTGTTGGGAGGCAACCCAATGTTATATTTTATCCATTTTCTTTTGTTATTTTATTTTTTTAGGTTGATGATCATAAGAAGACACAAAATCAATTGAAAAAGCAAAAACGGAATGAAAAACAGGAAGAAAAACAGCACACCCTGGAGGAAGAACCCACTGGCGTTTAAACGCCAGTGAGGCTAGCAGTTGGGCGTTTAACGCCCAGTCTGGCACCATTCTGGGCGTTTAACGCCAGAAAGGAGCACCAGACTGGCGTTAAATGCCAGAAAAGGGCAAGAACCTGGCGTTAAACGCCAGGAATGGGCACCAGCCCGGCGTTTAACGCCAGAAATGGCTCAAAACGAGATTTTGAATGCCATTTGGTGCAGGGATGACTTTTCCTTGACACCACAGGATCTGTGGATCCCACAGGATCCCCACCAACCCCACCACTCTCTCTCTCTTCTTCACCCATTCACCAATCACCTCAACTCCTCTTCCCCAAAAAACCCTTCACCTATCAAACCTCATCTTTCTCTTCACCACTCACATCCATCCTTCATAAAACCCCACCTACCTTACCATTCAAATTCAAACCACTTTCCCTCCCAACCCACCCAACATGACCGAACCATGAGCCCCCTCTCCTATATACCCTTCTTCACCCTTCATTTTCACACAACCTAAACACCACTTCTCCCCTCTTTGGCCGAACACAAAAGCCATTCCCTTCTTCCTCATTTCTTCTTCTACTCTCTTCTTTCTTCTTTTGCTCGAGGACGAGCAAACCTTTAAGTTTGGTGTGGTAAAAGCATTACTTTTTCGTTTTTCCATAACCATTTATGGCATCCAAGGCCGGAGAAACCTCTAGAAAGAGGAAAGGGAAGGCAAAAGCTTCTACCTCCGAGCCATGGGAGATGGAGAGATTCATCTCAAGGGTGCATCAAGACCACTTCTATGAAGTTGTGGCCTTGAAGAAGGTGATCCCCGAGGTCCCTTTTTCACTCAAAAAGGGTGAATATCCAGAGATCCGACATGAGATCCGAAGAAGAGGTTGGGAAATTCTTACCAACCCCATTCAACAAGTCGGAATCTTGATGGTTCAAGAGTTCTATGCCAATGCATGGATCACCAAGAACCATGATCAAAGTGTGAACCCGGATCCAAAGAATTATCTTACTGTGGTTCGGGGGAAATACTTGGATTTTAGTCCGGAAAGTGTAAGGTTGGCATTCAAATTGCCCATGATGCAAGGAGATGAACATCCTTACACTAGAAGGGTCAACTTTGATCAAAGGTTGGACCAAGTCCTCTGGTGCACGAAATTGCAATAACACTTTTGCAATCCCGCACAACTAACCAGCAAGTGCACTGGGTCGTCCAAGTAATACCTTGCGTGAGCAAGGGTCGATCCCACGGAGATTGTCGGCTTGAAGCAAGCTATGGTTATCTTGTAAATCTTAGTCAGGATATCAGAAATTATCAGGATTGATTGTGAAAAGCAAAAGAACATGAAATGGTTACTTGTTTTGCAGTAATGGAGAATAGGTTGGGGTTTTGGAGATGCTCCATCTTCTGAATCTCTGCTTTCCTACTGTCTTCTTCATCAAACACGCAAGTCTCCTTCCATGGCAAGCTCGTGTAGGGTTTCACCGTTGTCAATGGCTACCTCCCATCCTCGCAGTGAAAGCTAATGCACGTACTCTGTCACAGTACTGCCAATCACCGGTTTGGTTCCCTCCCCTACCGGAATAGAATCCCTCTTTTGCGTCTGCCACTAACGCCCAGTAGGTTACAGGTTTGAAGCACGTCACAGTCATTCAATCATTGAATCCTACTCAGAATACCACAGACAAGGTTTAGACCTTCCAGATTCTCTTGAATGCTGCCATCAGGTCCTGCCTATACCACGAAGATTCCGATTAAAGAACCCAAGAGATAACTACTCAATCTAAGATAGAACAGAGGTGGTTGTCAGGCACGTGTTCATAGTTGAGAATGATGATGATTGTCACGGATCATCACATTCATCCGGATTAAGAACAAGTGTTATCTTAGAATGGAAGCAAGCATGGTTGAATAAGAAACAGTAGTAATGCATTAATCCATCAAGACACAGCAGAGCTCCTCACCCCCAACCATGGGGTTTAGAGACTCATACTGTGGAAAGAAACGTGTACAAAATGTTGTGAGGTCATAAGGTTCGGATACAATGTCAAAAGATCCTATAAGTAGTAAAAGCTAGTATCCTAAGGTTTATAGAAATGAGTAAATGACAGAAAAATCCACTTCCGGGCCCACTTGGTGTGTGCTTGGGCTGAGCAATGAAGGAATTTCGTGTAGAGACCTTTTCTGGAGTTAAACGCCAGCTTTCATGCCAGTTTGGGCGTTTAACTCCAATTTTTATGCCAGTTCCGGCGTTTAACGCTGGAATTTCTGTAGGTGACTTTGAGCGCCGGTTTGGGCCATCAATCTTGGGCAAAGTATGGACTATTATATTGCTGGAAAGCCCAAGATGTCTACTTTCCAATGCCGTTGAGAGCGCGCCAATTGGGCTTCTGTAGCTCCAGAAAATGCACTTCGAGTGCAGGGAGGTCAGAATCCAACAGCATCTGCAGTCCTTTTTGGTCTCTGGATCAGATTTTTGCTCAGGACCCTCAATTTCAGTCAGAAAATACCTGAAATCACAGAAAAACACACAAACTCATAGTAAAGTCCAGAAAAGTGAATTTTAATTAAAAACTAATAAAAATATACTAAAAACTAACTAAAAGATACTAAAAATATACTAAAAACAATGCCAAAAAGCATACAAATTATCCGCTCATCACAACACCAAACTTAAATTGTTGCTTGTCCCCAAGCAACTGAAAATCAAAATAGGATAAAAAGAAGAGAATATACTATAGATTCCAAAATATCAAAGAAACATAGCTCCGATTAGATGAGCGGGACTAGTAGCTTTTTGCCTCCGAATAGTTTTGGCATCTCACTCTATCCTTTGAAGTTCAGAATGATTGTCATCTATAAGAACTCAGAACTCAGATAGTGTTATTGATTCTCTTAGTTAAGTATGATGATTCTTGAACATAGCTAGTGTATGAGTCTTGGCTGTGGCCCAAAGCACTCTGTCTTCCAGTATTACCACCGGATACATACATGCCACAGACACATAATTGGGTGAACCTTTTTAGATTGTGACTCCGCTTTGCTAAAGTCCCCAATTAGAGGTGTCCAGGGTTCTTAAGCACACTCTTATTGCTTTGGATCACCACTTTATTTCCTTTTTTTTTCTTTTTCTTTCTCCTTTTTTTTTTCTCGAAATTTTTTTTTTCACTGCTTTTTCTTGCTTCAAGAATCAATTTGATGATTTTTCAGATCCTCAATAACAGTTCTCTTTCTCCTCATTCTTTCAAGAGCCAACAAATTTAACATTCTTAAAACAACAAATTCAAAAGACATATGCACTGTTCAAGCATTCATTCAGAAAACAAAAAGTATTGTCACCACATCAAACTAATTCAACTAGTTTCAGAGATAAATTTCGAAATCCTGTACTTCTTGTTCTTTTGTGATTAAAACATTTTTCTTTTAAGAGAGGTGATGGATTCATAGGACATTCATAGCTTTAAGGCATAAACTTTATTTATTTTATTAATTAAGAATAAGACTCAAATATAGATATAAGATGAAACTAGAAATAGAAAAACAAGAACAAAAACGAAAAAAAAAATAGGCTCCTAATGATAGAGGTGTTCACAGAGTTAGGACTCAACAACCTTGATTTTGAGAAGTGGATGCTCCCTCAGCTTGAGAGGAGAGCTTTTGGCGTTTCATCTCTTGAAGTTCACGCCCCTGCTTCTCTTGCTCCTTCCATTGTCTTCTTGGTGATTGGATGTTCAATGGGTATGAATTCATCTTCTTCTATCTTCACCCCAGCCTCTTTACAGAGCAAGGAGATCAAGCTTGGGTAAGCCAATTTGGTTACAGTGGAATTCCTATTTGCAATTGTGTAGATCTCACAGGCAATCAGGTGATGAACCTCCACTTCTTTTCCAAGCATAATGCAATGAATCATCACTGCCCTCTTGATAGTGACCTCAGAACGGTTGCTAGTGGGCAATATGGAACGCCCAATAACGTCTAGCCAACCTCTTGCAATTGGTTTGAGGTCTCCCCTCTTGAGTTGGTTTGGGACACCCTTTGAATTGGTTATCCACTTAGTTCCAGGGAGGCATATGTCCTCTAGAACTTGATCCAACCCCTTATCTACTCTCACCATCCTCCTATTAAAGGAATCAGGATCATCTTGCAGTTGAGGCAACTTGAAGATTTCTCTTATTTTGTCCAGATGGAAGTATATAACTTTCCCTCTGACCATGGTTCTATAGGTATGGTAAGCAGTTCCAGTCATTCTCTGCTTATCTGTTAGCCACAGATTTGAGTAGAATTCCTGAACCATGTTCCTTCCAACCTTTGTTTCAGGATTGGTTAGAACTTCCCATCCTCTGTTTTGAATTTGCTCTTGGATCCCCGGATATTCATCTTCCTTCAGATCAAATTTAACTTCCGGGATCACTGACCTCAGACCCATTATTTTATGATAATGGTCTTCATGTTCTTTGGTTAAGAACTTCTCTTCATTCCAAAGATTCTTTGGATTATTCTCTTTCTTGCCTCTTAAATTGGTTTGTTTTCCCTTAGGAGCCATGATATTGATGAATCTTGGCTTAGTGATCACGGAAAAGCACACCAAACTTAGAGGTTTGCTTGTCCTCAAGCAAAATAAAAGAGAGAAGAGAGGGGGAGGAAGAGAAAATTCGAATGGTGTGGTGGAATGAGGGAGCCAAACGTGTATTGATAAGGTGGGGAGGGGAGTTTTCGAAAAACAAGAGAGGGATTAGAAAAGATATGGAAAGAAATTGAGAAAAGGGTGAGTTTTGAAGAAGATTTGGGATTAATTTGAAATAGATTTGAAGAATGGTTTGATTTGTGAAGATTTGAAAGTGAATGATGAAGGATGAAGTGCATTTATGTAGAAGAGTATGGTTAAAAAGAGGAAAGTTTGAAAAAAATTGAGTTGAAAACAAAAATGTGGTCCCCCCACCTTTCTGGCGTTAAACGCCCAGAATGGCACCCATTCTGGCGTTTAACGCCCATTTGCTACCCTTTTTGGGCGTTTAACGCCCAACCAGGTGCCCTGGCTGGCGTTAAACGCCAGAAATCCTTTATCACTGGGCGTTTTTACAAAACGCCCAGGATGCTGCACACCTGGCGTTAAACGCCCAGAATGGTGCCCATTCTGGCGTTTAACGCCCAAAATGGTACCATTACTGGCGTTAAACGCCCAGAATGGTGCCCATTCTGGCGTTTAACGCCCAAAATGCCCCTTACTGGCGTTTTTTCGCCAGTAAGCTCATTTTCTCTGCTTTTTGAGCTGAATCCTTCTGTAACTCTGTGAATTCCTTCATTTTTGATACTTGCCTTTGTAAGAACTAATCATACAACTTTCTACTGACTGGGTTGCCTCCCAGCAAGCGCTTCTTTACTGTCTTTAGCTGGACTTTCACTGAGAATCACTCAAGTCTCAGTTTTGAGCATTCCTGCTCAAAATTTCCTTCAAGATAGTGCTTGATTCTCTGTCCATTAACAATGAACTTCTTGTCAGAATCAGTATCCTGAAGCTCAACATATCCATATGGTGAGACTCCTGTAATTACATACGGACCCCTCCACCGGGACTTGAGTTTTCCTGGAAACAATTTGAGCCTGGAGTTGAAGAGTAGAACTTTTTGTCCTGGCTCAAAGACTCTGGTTGACAATCTCTTGTCATGCCACTTCTTTGCCTTTTCCTTATAAATTTTTGCATTTTCAAAGGCATTGAGTCTGAACTCCCCTAGCTCATTTAGCTGGAGCAGTCTTTTCTCACCAGCTAACTGTGCATCCATGTTTAGGAATCTGGTTGCCCAGTAGGCTTTATGTTCCAGTTCCACAGGCAAATGACAGGCCTTCCCATACACCAGTTGGTATGGAGAGGTGCCTATAGAGTCTTGAATGCTGTTCTGTATGCCCACAGAGCATCATCCAAGCTCTTTGCCCAATCCTTTCTTCGGGCTATCACAGTCCGTTCTAGGATTCTTTTTAGCTCTCTGTTAGAGACTTCAGCTTGCCCATTTGTCTGTGGATGATACGGAGTTGCCACTTTATGGCTGATTCCATATCTAACCATAGCAGAGTATAGCTGTTTATTGCAGAAATGAGTGCCCCCATCACTGATTAGCACTCTGGGGACGCCAAACCTGCTGAAAATGTTTTTCTGGAGGAATTTCAGCACAGTCTTGGTATCATTAGTGGGTGTAGCAATTGCTTCTACCCACTTAGATACATAGTCCACTGCCACCAGAATGAAGTGTTTGAGTATGATGGTGGGAATGGCCCCATGAAGTCAATTCCCCATACATCAAACAATTCTATCTCTAATATCCCTTGTTGAGGCATGGCATATCCGTGAGGCAGGTTACCAGCTCTTTGGCAACTGTCACAGTTACGCACAAACTCTCGGGAATCTTTATAGAGAGTAGGCCAGTAGAAGCCGCACTGGAGAACTTTAGTGGCTGTTCGCTCACTTCCAAAATGCCCTCCATACTGTGATCCATGGCAGTGCCATAGGATCCTTTGTGCTTCTTCTCTGGGTATACATCTGCGGATCACTCCGTCAGCACATCTCTTAAAGAGATATGGTTCATCCCAAAGGTAATACTTGGCATCTGAAATTAATTTCTTTCTTTGCACACTGCTGTACTCCTTGGGTATGAACCTTACAGCTTTATAATTTGCAATGTCTGCAAACCATGGAGCTTCCTGGATGGCAAAGAGTTGCTCATCTGGGAAAGTCTCAGAGATTTCAGTAGAAGGGAGGGACGCCCCAGCTACTGGTTCTATTCTGGACAGATGATCAGCTACTTGATTCTCTGTCCCTTTTCTGTCTCTTATTTCTATATCAAACTCTTGCAGAAGCAATACCCATCTGATAAGCCTGGGTTTTGAATCCTTCTTTGTGAGTAAGTATTTAAGAGCAGCATGGTCAGTGTACACAATCACCTTTGATCCCACTAAGTAGGATCTAAACTTGTCAATGGCATAGACCACTGCAAGCAACTCCTTTTCTGTGGTTGTGTAATTCTTCTGTGCATCATTTAGAACACGGCTGGCATAATAAATGACATGCAGAAGTTTGTTATGCCTCTGTCCCAACACTGCACCAATGGCATGATCACTGGCATCACACATTAGTTCAAATGGTAATGCCCAATCTGGTGCAGAGATGACTGGTGCTGTGACCAGTTTAGCCTTCAGGGTCTCAAATGCCTGCAGACACTCATTGTCAAAGATGAATGGAGTGTCAGCAGCTAACAGGTTACTCAAAGGTTTAGCAATTTTCGAAAAATCCTTGATAAACCTTCTATAGAATCCTGCATGCCCAAGAAAGCTTCTGATTGCCTTAACATTGGCAGGTGGTGGTAATTTTTCAATTACCTCTACCTTTGCCTTATCCACCTCTATTCCCCTGCTTGAAATTTTGTGCCCAAGGACAATTCCTTCAGTCACCATAAAGTGACATTTCTCCCAGTTTAAAACCAGGTTAGTCTCTTGGCATCTTTTCAGGACAAGTGATAGGTGGTTAAGACAGGAGCTAAATGAGTCTCCATATACTGAAAAGTTGTCCATGAAGACTTCCAGAAATTTCTCTACCATATCTGAGAAGATAGAGAGCATGCACCTTTGAAAGGTTGCAGGTGCATTGCACAGACCAAAAGGCATCCTCCTGTAGGCAAACACGCCAGAAGGGCATGTGAATGCTGTTTTCTCTTGGTCTTGAGGATCTACTGCAATTTGGTTGTAGCCTGAGTAGCCATCCAAAAAGCAGTAGTAATCATGACCAGCTAGTCTTTCTAGCATTTGGTCTATGAATGGTAAAGGAAAATGATCCTTTCTGGTGGCTGTATTGAGTCTTCTGTAGTCAATACACATGCGCCACCCTGTGACTGTCCTTGTAGGGACCAGTTCATTTTTTTCATTATGAACCACTGTCATGCCTCCCTTTTTGGGAACAACTTGGACAGGGCTCACCCAGGGGCTATCAGAAATAGGATAAATAATCCCAGCCTCCAGTAATTTAGTGACCTCTTTCTGCACCACCTCCTTCATGGCAGGATTTAGCCTCCTCTGTGGTTGGACCACTGGTTTGGCATTATCCTCCAACAGGATCTTGTGCATGCATCTAGCTGGGCTAATACCCTTGAGATCACTTATGGACCACCCAAGAGCTATCTTGTGTGTCCTTAGCACTTTAATCAGTGCTTCTTCTTCCTGTGGATTTAAAGCAGAGCTTATAATCACTGGAAAAGTGTCACCATCTCCCAAAAATGCATATTTCAGGGATGATGGTAGTGGTTTGAGTTCAGGCTTAGGAGGCTTATCCTCCTCCTGAGGAATTTTCGAAAATTCCTTTGCCTCCTCTGGCTCTTCCTTATCAGTTTGAGCATCTTTGAAGATGTCCTCAAGCTCTGATTCTAGGCTTTCAGCCATATTGATCTCTTTTACCAGAGAGTCAATAATGTCAGCGTCCATGCATTCATCTGGTGTGTCTGGATGCTGCATAGCTTTTACAGCATTCAACTTGAACTCATCCTCATTGACTCTCAGGGTTACTTCCCCTTTTTGTACATCAATGAGAGTTCGTCCAGTTGCTAGGAAAGGTCTTCCTAGAATGAGAGTTGCACTTTTGTGCTCCTCCATTTCCAGCACCACAAAGTCAGTTGGAAAGGCAAATGGCCCAACCTTGACAATCATGTCCTCTATTATGCCTGATGGGTGTTTAATGGAGCCATCAGCAAGTTGGAGGCATATCCTGGTTGGTTTGACTTCTCCAATCAACCCAAGCTTTCTGATAGTGGATGCAGGTATTAAATTGATACTTGCTCCAAGATCACATAGGGCTATCTTGGTGTAAGTGCCTTCCAATGTGCATGGTATCAGAAAGCTTCCAGGATCTTGAAGCTTTTCTGGTAAGCTTTTTAGAATGACTGCACTGCATTCTTCAGTGAGAAACACTTTTTCAGTTTCTCTCAAGTCCTTCTTATGACTTAAGATCTCTTTCATGAACTTAGCATAAGAAGGTATTTGCTCAAGTGCCTCTGCAAAAGGAATCTTTATTTCAAGAGTCCTTAAATAGTCTGCAAAGCGGGCAAATTGCTTATCCTGTTCCGCTTTGCGGAGTTTCTGAGGATAAGGCATCTTGGCTTGATATTCTTCAACCTTAGATGCTGCAGGTTTATTCCGTACAGAAGTGGTTGAAGAAGCCTTATTAGGGGGATTACTGTCAGCACTCTCAGGTGTCTGATCCTCCCTTGGCGTTTGGACGCCAGAATTGGGTGGAAAGTGGGCGTTTAACGCCAACTTTTCCCCTTTCTCTGGCGTTTGAACGCCAGAACTGGGCAAGGAATGGGCGTTTAACGCCAGTTTTCCTTCCCTTTCTGGCGTTTGAACGCCAATATTCCTCTCTGGGCTCTTATTGTCCTCAGAGGGATTTTGAACAGTGGTTTGGTTGTCCTCTGTCAATTATTCCTTGTTTGGCTTTTTGCTCTTTTGAGCAGTGTTATTCAAGGTCTTTCCACTCCTCAATTGAACTGCTTGACACTCCTCAGTTATCTGTTTAGATATTTGCTGTTTTGCTTGATTCAACTGTAGTTCTATGCTTTTATTAGCAACTTTAGTTTCATGGAGCATCTCTTTAAATTCTGCTAACTGTTCAGTCATCAGGAGTAGTTGTTGATTAAACTCCATTATCTGTTCTTGAGGGTTAGAGTCAGTGACTATTGTCATGACTTCCTCTTCTGAAGAGAACTCATTGCTAGAGTACAAATATTGGTTTCTAGCAACAGTGTCTATAAGCTCTTGAGCTTCTTCAATTGTCTTCCTCATGTGTATAGATCCACCAGCTGAGTGGTCTAAAGACATCTGAGCTTTTTCTGTAAGCCCATAGTAGAAAATGTCTAACTGGACCCACTCTGAAAACATTTCAGAGGGATATTTTCTTAGCATACCTCTATACCTCTCCCAGGCATTGTAAAGGGATTCATTATCCTCTTGTTTAAAGCCTTGGATGTCCAGCCTTAGCTGTGTCATCCTCTTTGGAGGGTAAAAATGATTCAGGAATTTGTCTGACAACTGTTTCCATGTCTTTATGCTTGCTGTAGGTTGGTTATTCAACCACCTTTTAGCTTGATCTTTTACAGCAAATGGAAACAGTAATAGTCTGTAGACATCCTGATCTACCTCTTTATCATGTACTGTGTCAGCAATTTGTAAGAACTGTGCCAGAAACTCAGTAGGTTCTTCCTGTGGAAGACCGGAATACTGGCAATTTTGCTGCACTATGATAATGAGTTGAGGATTTAGCTCAAAGCTGCTTGCTTTGATGGGAGGTATACAGATGCTACTCCCATATGCAGCTGTAATGGGGTTGGCATAAGACCCCAGAGTCCTCTTGGACTGATTAATTCCACTTAAGTCCATAATGGACAAAAGGGAAATGAGAATGATTGCAAAGAGATAAATTTTGTTTATTTTTATTTTTATTTTTTGAAATAACCGAAAAAATAAAATAAAAAGAAATTTAAATAAAAAAAAATTCGAAAATCAAAAGGGAAAATGAGATCAAAGCAATTTGAGAACTGAATCAATTAGTAAAAAAAAGATTTTGAAAACAGCAATTAAGAAGATATGATTGAAAAAATTTTTTATGAAAAAGATTTGATTCTTAAAAAGAGGAAAGAGAAAAACTCAAAAAGACACCAAACTTGGAACTTTTATGAATCAAAACGGGACTAGGGACAAGAAAAATTCGAAAGTTAAAAGAAGAAAAACAAAAAGCATGCAATTGACACCAAACTTAGAATATGAAACTAGACTCAACTAAAAGACTCTAAACCAACAAAAATAACACAGTCCTAATCTAAGCAACAAGATAAGCCGTCAGTTGTCCAAACTCGAACAATCCCCGGCAACGGCGCCAAAAACTTGGTGCACGAAATTGCAATAACACTTTTGCAATCCCGCACAACTAACCAGCAAGTGCACTGGGTCGTCCAAGTAATACCTTGCGTGAGCAAGGGTCGATCCCACGGAGATTGTCGGCTTGAAGCAAGCTATGGTTATCTTGTAAATCTTAGTCAGGATATCAGAAATTATCAGGATTGATTGTGAAAAGCAAAAGAACATGAAATGGTTACTTGTTTTGCAGTAATGGAGAATAGGTTGGGGTTTTGGAGATGCTCCATCTTCTGAATCTCTGCTTTCCTACTGTCTTCTTCATCAAACACGCAAGTCTCCTTCCATGGCAAGCTCGTGTAGGGTTTCACCGTTGTCAATGGCTACCTCCCATCCTTGCAGTGAAAGCTAATGCACGCACTCTGTCACAGTACTGCCAATCACCGGTTTGGTTCCCTCCCCTACCGGAATAGAATCCCTCTTTTGCGTCTGCCACTAACGCCCAGTAGGTTACAGGTTTGAAGCACGTCACAGTCATTCAATCATTGAATCCTACTCAGAATACCACAGACAAGGTTTAGACCTTCCGGATTCTCTTGAATGCTGCCATCAGGTCCTGCCTATACCACGAAGATTCCGATTAAAGAACCCAAGAGATAACTACTCAATCTAAGATAGAACAGAGGTGGTTGTCAGGCACGTGTTCATAGTTGAGAATGATGATGATTGTCACGGATCATCACATTCATCCGGATTAAGAACAAGTGTTATCTTAGAATGGAAGCAAGCATGGTTGAATAAGAAACAGTAGTAATTGCATTAATCCATCAAGACACAGCAGAGCTCCTCACCCCCAACCATGGGGTTTAGAGACTCATACTGTGGAAAGAAACGTGTACAAAATGTTGTGAGGTCATAAGGTTCGGATACAATGTCAAAAGATCCTATAAGTAGTAAAAGCTAGTATCCTAAGGTTTACAGAAATGAGTAAATGACAGAAAAATCCACTTCCGGGCCCACTTGGTGTGTGCTTGGGCTGAGCAATGAAGGAATTTCGTGTAGAGACCTTTTCTGGAGTTAAACGCCAGCTTTCATGCCAGTTTGGGCGTTTAACTCCAATTTTTATGCCAGTTCCGGCGTTTAACGCTGGAATTTCTGTAGGTGACTTTGAGCGCCGGTTTGGGCCATCAAATCTTGGGCAAAGTATGGACTATTATATATTTCTGGAAAGCCCAGGATGTCTACTTTCCAATGCCGTTGAGAGCGCGCCAATTGGGTTTCTGTAGCTCCAGAAAATCCACTTCGAGTGCAGGGAGGTCAGAATCCAACAGCATCTGCAGTCCTTTTTGGTCTCTGGATCAGATTTTTGCTCAGGACCCTCAATTTCAGTCAGAAAATACCTGAAATCACAGAAAAACACACAAACTCATAGTAAAGTCCAGAAAAGTGAATTTTAATTAAAAACTAATAAAAATATACTAAAAACTAACTAAAAGATACTAAAAACATACTAAAAACAATGCCAAAAAGCATACAAATTATCCGCTCATCATCCTCACAGTCATATGTGAAGAGGGTGCCCAATGGAAGAGAGATTCAAGAGGGAAGCCGGTTCAATTAAGAAGGCATGACCTCAAACCCGTGGCTAGAGGATGGTTGGAGTTTATCCAACGCTCAATCATTCCCACTAGCAACCGGTCCGAAGTTACTCTAGACCGGGCCATCATGATTCATAGCATCATGATTGGAGAAGAAGTGGAAGTTCATGAGGTTATAGCCCAAGAACTCTATAAGGTGGCGGACAAGTCCTCTACCTTAGCAAGATTAGCCTTTCCTCATCTCATTTGTCACCTCTGTTATTCAGTTGGAGTTGACATAGAGGGAGACATCCCCATTGATGAGGATAAGCCCATCACTAAGAAAAGGATGGAGCACACAAGAGACCCCACTCATCATGAGATCCCTGAGATGCCTCAAGGGATGCACTTTCCTCCACAAAACTATTGGGAGCAACTGAACACCTCCCTAGGAGAACTAAGTTCCAACATGGGACAACTAAGGGTGGAGCATTAAGAACACTCCATCATCCTCCATGAAATTAGAAAAGATCAAAGGATCATGAGAGAGGAGCAACAAAGACAAGGAAGAGACATTGAGGAGCTCAAGCACTCCATAGGATCTTCAAGAAGAAGAACAAGCCGCCATCACTAAGGTGGACCCGTTCTTTAATCTCCTTGTTCTTTATTTTCTGTTTTTCGAAAATTAATGCTTATGTTTGTCCATGTTTGTGTCTTGTGATCATTAGTGTCTTAGTGTCTATGCCTTAAAGTTATGAATTTTCTATGAATCCATCACCTTTCTTAAATAAACAAATGTTCTTAAATTGAAAAAGAAAAAGAATTGCATGAATTTTGAATTTTATAGCAGTTTAATTATTTTGATGTGGTGGCATTACTTTTGTCTTCTGAATGTATGCTTAAACAGTGCATATATCTTTTGAATTTGTGGTTCATGAATGTTGGCTCTTGAAAGAATGATGAAAAAGGAGACATGTTACTGAGGATCTGAAAAATCATTAAAAATGATTCTTGAAGCAAGAAAAAGCAGTGAATACACAAAAAAAAAAGAGAAAAAAAAACAAAAAAAAAGGAGGCGAAAAAAAAAGAGAAAAAAAGAGAAAAAGAAAGAGAAAAAGAAAGAATAAAGTTGTGATCCAAGGCAAAAAGAGTGTGCTTAAGAACCCTGGACACCTCTAATTGGGGACTCTAGCAAAGCTGAGTCACAATCTGAAAAGGTTCACCCAATTATGTGTCTGTGGCATGTATGTATCCGGTGGTAATACTGGAAGACAGAGTGCTTTGGGCCACGACCAAGACTCATAAAGTAGCTGTGTTCAAGAATCATCATACTTAACTAGGAGAATCAATAACACTATCTGGATTCTGAGTTCCTAAAGAAGCCAATCATTCTGAGTTGCAAAGGATAGAGTGAGATGCCAAAACTGTTCAGAGGCAAAAAGCTAAAAGCCCCGCTCATCTAATTAATACTGATCTTCATAGATGTTTTTGGAGTTCATTGCATATTCTCTTCTTTTTATCTTATTTGATCTTCAGTTGCTTGAGGACAAGCAACAATTTAAGTTTGGTGTTGTGATGAGCGGATAATTTGTACCCTTTTTGGCATTGTTTTTAGTATGTTTTTAGTAGTTTTAGTTGAGTTCTTAGTATATTTTTATTAGTTTTTAGTTAAAATTCACTTTTCTGGACTTTACTATGAGTTTGTGTGTTTTTCTGTGATTTCAGGTATTTTCTGACTGAAATTGAGGGTCCTGAGCAAAAATCTGATCCAGAGACCAAAAAGGACTGCAGATGCTGTTGGATTCTGACCTCCCTGCACTCGAAGTGGATTTTCTGGAGCTACAGAAGCCCAATTGGCGCGCTCTCAACGGCGTTGGAAAGTAGACATCCTGGGCTTTCCAGCAATATATGATAGTCCATACTTTGCCTAAGATTTGATGGCCCAAACCGGCGTTCAAAGTCACCCTCAGAAATTCCAGCGTTAAACGCCGGAACTGGCACCTAAATGGGAGTTAAACGCCCAAAATGGCATAAAAGCTGGCGTTTAACTCCAAGAAGAGTCTCTACACGAAATTGCTTCATTGCTCAGCCCAAGCACACACCAAGTGGGCCCGGAAGTGGATTTTTATGTCATTTACTCATCTCTGTACACCCTAAGCTACTAGTTTTTCTATAAGTAGGACCTTTTGCTATTGTATTAGAGAGCTTTTGATCATGTTTTATGATTGAACTCACTTTGGGAGGCTGGCCATTCGGCCATGCCTAGACCTTGTTCTTATGTATTTTCAACGGTGGAGTTTCTACACACCATAGATTAAGGTGTGGAGCTCTGCTGTACCTCGAGTATTAATGCAATTACTATTGTTCTTCTATTCAATTCCGCTTGTTCTTTGTCCAAGATATCACTTGTTCTTCAACTTGATGAATGTGATGATCCGTGACACTCATCATCATTCTCACCTATGAACAAGGTGACTGACAACCACTTTTGTTCTACAAGCAATCAAGGCTCTAGTGAATATCTCTTGGATTCCTGATACACGATGCATGGTTGATCGCCTGACAACCGAGTGCTCGCCTGACAAACGAGCCAGCCATTCCGTGAGATCAGAGTCTTCGTGGTATAGGCGAGAACTGATGGCGGCATTCAAGAGAATCCGGAAGGTCTAAACCTTTTCTGTGGTATTCTGAGTAGGATTCAATGATTGAATGACTGTGACGTGCTTCAAACTCCTAGCAGGCGGGGCGTTAGTGACAGACGCAAAAGAATCACTGGATTCTATTCCGGCCTGACCGAGAACCGACAGCTGATTAGCCATATGCTGTGACAGAGCATAGGAACATTTTCACTGAGAGGATGGGAGGTAGCCACTGACAACGGTGAAACCCTACATAAGCTTGCCATGGAAAGGAGTAAGAAGGATTGGATGAAGACAGTAGGAAAGCAGAGAGACGGAAGGGAAGGCATCTTCATACGCTTATCTGAAGTTCCTACCAATGAATTATATAAGTACCTCTATCTTTATCTTTATGCTTTATTCGTATATTACTATACCCATTTGAGTCTGCCTGACTAAGATTTACAAGGTGACTATCGCTTGCTTCATACCAACAATCTCCGTGGGATCGACCCTTACTCGCGTAAGGTATTACTTGGACGACCCAGTGCACTTGCTGGTTAGTTGTGCAAAGTTGTGTAGTGATTACAATTTCGCGCACCAAGAGTTAACGTTTTATCTATGTATTTTGGGTTGATGGGAGATGTATATATATATATATATATATATATATATATTCTTCGGCCAGCCTTGGCTTCGCAGGCTGAGTTAGAAGCTAGTTATTCTGTATCTTTGACTCTTTATTCTCTCCTTTTGTCTATTTATACTTATGATCTTTAGATTTCTTAGAACTTAAGTAATATCGTTTTTTGAGCGTTGCACTTTTTATCTTGCGGATTTTGTTTTACCTATTTTCCAAGGATCCTCGTATATTACTCTCTTTCCAATACTATTATGTATATATTTTATTTTAGAGGTCGTAATACCACACCACCTCTAGTTTACGGCTTAAGCGTAAAATTTTGTGTGGTAGGGTGTTATAGTAATTTATTTTATATTTAATACTATATAAAAATTAATTATTAACTTAATAAAAGTAAATAACTAAAATTATATTTGAATAAATATAATTCTAAATTCTAAAATATTTAAAATATATTTTGAAAATAGACCAACCAACATACTTTCATTATTTTTAATATTTAAAAATAAATTTTTCTTTCAAAAACTAATCGTATTTTTTAAAATTGAAAAGTTAAAAATAAATATTATTTTTAAAAATAAAAACAAAAAATAAAAATAGAGAGTTTGATATGAAAAATAATACACACAGCAATAAAAACACTCTCCTCTCTCTTTATACACTATTAATAGTTTCTCTTTCTCTCTCTCTCTTTACTTAGCATATATGAATCATCTTTATCGAATTAATTATATTAATACTAGAGTCTTCTATTTACATATCTTTATTTTATATTTAGTACATCTTCTTTATTTGTTTATTTTACAACACGTTATCAGCACGAGACTCTGATCAAATTTTAGGAAGACTCAAGTAATAAATTTTCATTATGTCGAAACTCTCTCATCTTGAATTTAATGCTCTTGATATATCTGGAAACAACTATTTATCATGGATACTAGATGCTGAAATCCATCTTGGTTCAATGGATCTTGGAGATACCATTAAGGACGAAAATAATGCATCCTAAAAGGATAAAGCCAAAGTCATGATCTTCCTTCGTCGTCATCTTGACGAAGGATTGAAAAATGAATATCTCACATTAAAAGAACTTGAAGATCTGTGAAAAAACCTTGAAGAAAGGTATAATCATCAAAAGGCAGTGATACTTCTTAAAACCCGATATGAATGGATGCACTTGCGTCTATAGGATTTTAAATCCACACGAGAATATAATTCAGCAATGTTTCGAATCACCTCAAAAATGAAATTATGTGAGAAAAAGATAACTAATAATGATATGTTAGAGAAAACTTTCTCAACTTTTCATACCTCGAATATGCTCTTGCAGTAGTAGTATCGAGAAAAAAGATTTAAACAATATTATAGTTAATTTCTTGCTTTATTGTTGAACGCAACAATGAGTTACTTTTAAAAAATCATGAATCACGTCCAGCTGGCGCCACCCCATTTTCTGAAGCAAATGCGGCAAATCATAACCCTAGAAGAGGTAAATGGCAAGGTTTTGGAAACAACAAAAATTATGGAAGAAAAAAAATTATGTTCACAAGAAAGGATCTCACCAGAAATGGGATAAAGAAAGAAATAATGGGTAAAATAAATCAACAGATGATAAATGTTTCTGTTGTGGTGGAAAGGGCCATTGGTCGCATACCTGTTGTACCTCAAGACACCTAGTCGATCTTTATCAAGCATCTTTGAAAAATGATGACAAAGAAAAGGAGACGAATTTTGTTTCAAATGATGCTGAAAATAACACCATTCATTATGAAGTATTTGATTTCTTTGAGAATCTTGAAGGAAATATTGGTCATTTGATCAATGATGGAATAGTTTAATATATGGATTGTTAAGTATTCATGTAAATAAATAATGTAAGAAACTTCTTGTTAAGTTTTATTTTCTATGCATTTGAATTTCAAGTGTGATGAATATAAATAATGTTTGATAAAATATTTATATTTATGAATTTCAAAATTATTGAATGTGCCAAGATAATAATAATAAAATTTTTAGTATATACTATACTTCTTAGAAAAATATTTTCAATCAATAAAATAATTTTACTGTGCAAATATTTCTACTCATTTTATTATTTCTCTTTGAAGAAAATGGCAAGGACATATAGTGAAGATGTTTGCCTTACGGATTGTGTAAGTTCGCTTACTATTCTCAAAAGTAATATATATTTTACTCATCTTGTGCCAAAAGAAGAATATGTTAATACTATTATTGGCTCAGACAATGTGATAGAAGGTTTTGGAAGAGCTATAATTTTGTTTCTCGGAGAAACAAAATTCATAATAAATAATGCACTATTGTCTAATAAGTCTCTAAGGAACTTATTGAGTTTTAAAGATATTCACCGAAATGGATATCTATTGAAACAATGAATGAGAAAAATCATGAGTACTTATGTATCACAACTCATGATTCAAATAAAAAGGTTATATTAGAAAAGTTACCCTCATTTTTATCTGGGTTATATTATACCAAAATTAGTGCAATTGAATCACATGTCATTGTAAACCCAATGTTTACTAGCCCAAATGAATTCATAACTTGGGATGATCGATTGGGTCATATGGAAACAAATATGATGCGAAAAATTATTGAAAACTCCCATGGACATTCACTAAAGAACCAGAAGATTCTTAAATCCAATGAATTTTGTTGTACTGCATGTTCTCAAAGAAAGCTAATTTTAAGGCCATCACCAGTAAAGATTGGATTTGAGTCCCCTAAATTTCTAGAAAGGATTCAAGGTGATATATGTGAGCCTATTCATCCACCATGTGGATCTTTTAGATATTTGATGGTCCTAATAGACGCATCTTCGAGATGGTCACATGTGTGTTTATTGTCTTCTCGTAACCTGGCGTTTGTAAGATTACTTGCTCAAATTATTCAATTAAAGGCACAGTTTCTAAAAAATCCAATCAAAGTAATTTGTCTTGATAATGCTAGTGAATTTACTTTCCAAGCCTTTGATGCTTATTGTATGGCTAACGGAATAAGCGTTAAGCATCCAGTAGCTCATGTCCACACACAAAATGGGTTGGCAGAATCACTTATTAAACACCTCCAATTAATTGCTAGACCCTTACTTATGAGAACAAATCTCCCAACCTCGGTTTGGGGGCTTGCTATTTTACATGCCGCAGCACTTATTTATTTGAGGCCAACAGTTACCATCAGTTCTCTCCCATGCAATTAACTTTTGGCCATCAGCCAAATATTTTTTATTTAAGAATATTTGGATGTGCGATATATATTCCCATTGCACCACCTTCTCGCACCAAAATGGGACCCCAAAAAAATTGGGAATATATATTGGATATGATTCTCCCTCTATAGTGAGGTATCTTGAGATACAAACTGGAGATGTATTTAAAGCCAGATTTATGGATTGTCATTTTGATGAATCAAAATTTTCAACGTTAGGGGGAGAGAATAAGCTTTCTAAAAAAGAACTTAATTAGAATGCATCATCCTTAATGCATTTAGATCCTCGATCAGGGCAATGTGAACTAGAAGTTCAAAAGATTATACATTTGCAAAGAATAGAAAATGAATTGCCTGATGCATTTTCCAATACAAAAAGGATAACTAAATCCTATATACCGGCTGAAAATGCTCCAATTCGAATTAATGTCCCAGTCGGACAAATTGCCACCGAAGCAAATTCATGTCAGAAACGTGGTAGGCCTGTCGATTCTAAAGACAAAAATCCTCGGAAAGGAAAAGAGGTAAATATTATTCCTATTGAAAAGGATAAAGACATAGTAAAGACACCTGGAGTTGTCTAAAATTCTGATATAATTTTGACGCCAGAAGACGTTCAGGTACATGAAAATTGTGAAAATGATGAGATCTTGATAAATGATGTCTTTATAGGAGAAAAATGAGACCAAAATAAGACAATTGTCAATGAAATATTTGCATATAATGTCGCATTAAATATCATGCATGAAAGTAAGGATCTTGAGCCAAGAACAATCGAAGAATATCGATAAAAGAATGATTGGCCGAAATGGGAAGAAGCTATGAAGGTTGAGTTAGACTCACTTGCAAAACGTGAAGTTGTTAGACCTGTAGTCTAAACATCAGAAGATGTAAAACCTATTGGATACAGGTGGGTATTTATGAGAAAACGAAATGAAAAAAATGAAGTTGTACATTACAAGGTTCAACTTGTGGTACAAAGTTTTTCACAAAGGCTCGGTATAGATTATGAAGAAACATATTCCCCTATAGTGGATACGGTAACAACTATTTATATGGATCATTAGATCGTGATATCTATATGAAAGTCCCTGAAGGACTAAAGGTGTCTAAACCATCCAATGAATATTTGCAGGGGTTATACTCAGTTAAATTGCAAAGATATTTATATGGTCTAAAGCAATCTAGACGAATGTGGTATAATCGTCTTACTGAGTATCTGGCCAAAAACGGATTCAAGAATGATGATATCTGTCCGTGTGTTTTCATAAAGAAATCTGCATCTGGATTCAGTAGAATTGCTGTGTTCATTGATGATTTAAATATCATTGGAACTCCTGAAGAGATTCCAATAATTATAAAGGCTCTAAAAGAAGATTTGAGATGAAAGATCTTGGAAAGACTAAATTTTGTCTCAACCTGCAGATCGAGCATACAAAAAATGGAATCTTTATTCATCAAACAACATACATCGAAAAGATCTTAAAGAGATTTTATAAGGATAAGTCACATCCATTAAGTACCCCAATGATCGTAAGGTCTTTGGATGTGGAAAAAGATCAATTCCGTCCTAAAGAAGAAAATGAAGATATCCTTAGTCTTGAAGTACCATATCTTATTGCCATTGGATCACTAATGTATCTTGCTAATAATACACGGCCTGGCATATCATTTGCGGTGAATTTACTAGCAAGGTATAGTTCCTCTCCAACCAAGAGACATTGGAATGGAATCAAACAAATTTTTCGATATCTTCATGGAACGGTTGATATGGGTCTGTTTTATCCATATGAATCCAAGTTACAATTAGTTGGCTGGTGCACGAAATTGTGATCATCAATGGCGCCATCAACATGGTACGCTCAATTAAAATCTCAACTCTTTATCACAACTTCGCACAACTAACCAGCAAGTGCACTGCGTCGTCCAAGTAATAAACCTTACGCGAGTAAGGGTCGATCCCACGGAGATTGTTGGTATGAAGCAAGCTATGGTCATCTTGTAAATCTCAGTCAGGCAGATTCAAATGGTTATGGGTGATTTATGAATAAAGCATAAAACAAGGATAGAGATACTTATGTAATTCATTGGTGAGAACTTCAGATAAGCGTATGGAGATGCTTTGTCCCTTCCGTCTCTCTGCTTTCCTACTGTCTTCATCCAATCCTTCTTACTCCTTTCCATGGCAAGCTGTATGTTGGGCATCACCGTTGTCAGTGGCTACAATCCCGTCCTCTCAGTGAAAATGTTCAACGAACCCTGTCACGGCACGGCTAATCATCTGTCGGTTCTCAATCAGGTTGGAATAGAATCCATTGATTCTTTTGCGTCTGTCACTAATGCCCAGCCTTCAGGAGTTTGAAGCTCGTCACAGTCATTCAATCATTGAATCCTACACAGAATACCACAGACAAGCTTTAGACCTTCCGGATTCTCTTGAATGCTGCCATCAATTCTAGCTTATACCACGAAGATCCCAATTAAAGAATCCAAGAGATATCCACTCAATCTAAGGTAGAACGGAGGTGGTTGTCAGGCACACGTTCATAGGTGAGAAATATGATGAGTGTCACGGATCATCACATTCATCAAGTTGAGGAACAAGTGATATCTTAGAACAAGAATAAGCTGAATTGAATAGAAGAACAATAGTAATTGCATTAATACTCGAGGTACAGCAGAGCTCCACACCTTAATCTATGGTGTGTAGAAACTCCACCGTTGAAAATACATAAGAACAAGGTCTAGGCATGGCCGAATGGCCAGCCTCCCAAAGAGGGTTCAATCATAAAAACATGATCAAAAGATGATCAAAAGATCTAAAATGATCCAAAGATCCAAAGATCCAAAGATGAAAATACAATAGCAAAAGGTCCTATTTGTAGAGAACTAGTAGCCTAGGGTTTACAAAAATGAGTAAATGACATAAAAATCCACTTCCGGGCCCACTTGGTGTGTGCTTGGGCTGAGCATTGAAGCTTTCATGTGTAGAGACTTTTCTTGGAGTTAAACGCCAGCTTTTGTGCCAGTTTGGGCGTTTAACTCCCATTCTTGTGCCAGTTTCGGCGTTTAACGCCGGGCAGTTTTGAGCTGATTTGGAACGCCAGTTTGGGCCATCCAATCTCGGGCAAAGTATGGACTATTATACATTGCTGGAAAGCCCAGAATGTCTACTTTCCAACGCCATTGAGAGCGCACCAATTAGGTTTCTGTAGCTCCAGAAAATCCACTTCGAGTGCAGGGAGGTCAGAATCCAACAGCATCTGCAGTCCTTTTCAGTCTCTGAATTAGATTTTTGCTCAGGTCCCTCAATTTCAGCCAAAAAATACCTGAAATCACAGAAAAATACAAAAACTCATAGTAAAGTCCAGAAAAGTGAATTTTAACTAAAAACTAATAAAAATATACTAAAAACTAACTAAAACATACTAAAAATATACTAAAAACAATGCCAAAAAGCGTATAAATTATCCGCTCATCACAACACCAAACTTAAATTGTTGCTTGTCCCCAAGCAACTGAAAATCAAATAAGATAAAGAGAAGAGAATATGCAATGAATTCCAAAAACATCTATGAAGACCAGTATTAATTAAATGAGCGGGGCTTTTAGCTTTTTGCCTCTGAACAGTTTTGGCATCTCACTCTATCCTTTGAAATTCAGAATGATTGGATTCTATAGGAACTCAGAATCCAGATAGTGTTATTGGTTCTCCTAGTTAAGTATGATGATTCTTGAACACAGCTACTTTATGAGTCTTGGCCGTGGCCCAAAGCACTCTGTCTTCCAGTATTACCACCGGATACATACATGTCACAGACACATAATTGGGTGAACCTTTTCAGATTGTGACTCAGCTTTGCTAGAGTCCCCAATTAGAGGTGTCCAGGGTTCTTAAGCACACTCTTTTTGCCTTGGATCACAACTTTATTATTTTTTTCTTTTTCTTTTTCTTTTTTTTTTCATTTTTCTCTCTTTTTTCCTTTTTTTTGTATTCACTGCTTTTTCTTGCTTCAAGAATCATTTTTATGATTTTTCAGATCCTCAGTAACATGTCTCCTTTTTCATCATTCTTTCAAGAGCCAACATTCATGAACCACAAATTCAAAAGACATATCCACTGTTCAAGCATACATTCAGAAAACAAAAGTATTGCCACCACATCAAAATAATTAATCTGTTATAAAATTTAAAATTCATGCAATTCTTCTCTTTTTCAATTAAGAACATTTTTCATTCAAGAAAGGTGATGGATTCATAGGACATTCATAACTTTAAGGCATAGACACTAAGACACTAATGATCATGAGACACAAACATAGATAAACATAAGCATGAAATTTAAAAAACAGGAAAATAAAGAACAAGGAAATTAAAGAACGGGTCCACCTTAGTGATGGCGGCTTGTTCTTCCTCTTGAAGATCTTATGGAGTGCTTGAGCTCCTCAATGTCTCTTCCTTGCCTTTGTTGCTCCTCTCTCATGATTCTTTGATCTTCTCTAATTTCATGGAGGAGAATGGAATGTTCTTGGTGCTCCACCCTTAGTTGTCCCATGTTGGAACTCAATTCTCCTAGGGAGGTGTTGATTTGCTCCCAATAGTTTTGTGGAGGAAAGTGCATCCCTTGAGATATCTCAGGAATTTCATGATGAGTGGGATCTCTTGTTTGCTCCATCCTTTTCTTAGTGATGGGCTTGTCCTCATCAATGGGGATGTCTCACTCTATGTCAATTCCAACTGAATAATAGAGGTGACAAATGAGATGAGGAAAGGCTAACCTTGCCAAGGTAGAGGACTTGTCTGCCACCTTATAAAGTTCTTGGGCTATAACCTCATGAACTTCTATTTCTTCTCCCATGACTTGGATGTGAAAGCTTTTTCCTTCCCTTTCCTCTTTCTAGAGGTTTCTCCGGCCTTGGATGCCATAAATGGTTATGGAAAAACAAAAAGCAATGCTTTTACCACACCAAACTTAAAAGGTTTGCTCGTCCTCGAGCAAAAGAAGAAAGAAGAGAGTAGAAGAAGAAGAAATAGAGGAGATGGAGATGGCTTTTTGGTTCGGCCAAAGGGGGAGAAGTGGTGTTTAGGTTGTGTGAAAATGAAGGGGTAAAGATGGGTTTATATAGGGGTTGAGAGAGGGGTAGGGTTCGGCTATTGGAGGGTGGGTTTGGGAGGAAAAGTGGTTTGAATTTGAATGGTGAGGTAGGTGGGGTTTTATGAAGGATGGATGTGAGTGGTGAATGGGCGAAGAAGAAGAGAGAGGGTGGTGGGGTAGGTGGGGATCCTGTGGAGTCCACAGATCCTGAGGTGTCAAGGAAAAGTCATCCCTGCACTAAGTGGCGAGCAAAAATGCTCTCTGTGCCAATTCTGGCGTTAAATGCCGGGCTGGTGCCCATTTCTGGCGCTTAACGCCAACTTCTTGCCCTTTCCTAGCGTTTAACGCCAGTCTGGTGCCCCTTTCTGGCGTTAAACGCCCAGAATGGTGCCAAACTGGGCGTTAAACGCCCTTTTGCTGCCCTTACTGGCGTTTAAACGCCAGTAAGGTCTTCCTCCAGGGTGTGCTATTTTTCTTTCTGTTTTTCATTCTGTTTTTGCTTTTTCAATTGATTTTGTGACTTCTCATGATCATCAACCTACAGAAAACATAAAATAACAAAGGGAAATAGATAAATATAACATTGGGTTGCCTCCCAACAAGCGCTTCTTTAATGTTAGTAGCTTGACAGAGGGCTCTCATGGAGCCTCACAGATACTCAGAGCAATGTTGGAACCTCCCAACACCAAACTTAGAGTTTGAATGTGGGGGTTCAACACCAAACTTAGAATTTGGTTGTGGCCTCCCAACACCAAACTTAGAGTTTGACTGTGGGGGCTCTGTTTGACTCTGTTTTCAGAGAAGCTCTTCATGCTTCCTCTCCATGGTGACAGAGGAATATCCTTGAGCCTTAAACACAAAGGATTCTTCATTCACTTGAATGATCAATTCTCCTCTGTCCACATCAATCATAGCCTTTGCTGTGGCTAGGAAGGGTCTGCCAAGGATGATGGATTCATCCATGCACTTCCCAGTCTCTAGGACTATGAAATCAGCAGGGATGTAATGGTCTTCAATCTTTACCAGAACATCCTCTACAAGTCCATAAGCTTGTTTTCTTGAATTGTCTGCCATCTCTAGTGAGATTCTTGCAGCTTGTACCTCAAAGATCCCTAGCTTCTCCATTACAGAGAGAGGCATGAGGTTTATGCTTGACCCTAGGTTACACAGAGCCTTCTTAAAGGTCATGGTGCCTGTGGTACAAGGTATTGAAAACTTCCCAGGATCCTGTCTCTTTTGAGGTAATCTCTGCCTAGTCAAGTCATCCAGTTCTTTGGTGAACAAAGGGGGTTCATCCTCCCAAGTCTCATTACCAAATAACTTGTCATTTAGCTTCATGATTGCTCCAAGGTATTTAGCAACTTGCTCTTCAGTGACATACTCATCCTCTTCAGAGGAAGAATACTCATCAGAGCTCATGAATGGCAGAAGTAAATCCAATGGAATCTCTATGGTCTCAGTGTGAGCCTCAGATTCCCATGGTTCCCCATTAGGGAACTCATTGGAGGCCAGTGGACGTCCATTGAGGTCTTCCTCAGTGGCGTTCACTGCCTCTTCCTCCTCTCCAAATTCGGCCATGTTGATGGCCTTGCACTCTCCTTTTGGGTTTTCTTCTGTATTGCTTGGAAGAGTACTAGGAGGGAGTTCAGTAACTTTCTTACTCAGCTGACCCACTTGTGCCTCCAAGTTCCTAATGGAGGACCTTGTTTCAATTATGAAACTTTGAGTGGTTTTGATTAGATCAGAGACCATGGTTGCTAAGTCAGAGTGGTTCTGCTTAGGATTCTCTGTCTGTTGCTGAGAGTATGATGGAAAAGGCTTGCCATTGCTAAACCTGTTTCTTCCACCATTATTGTTGTTGAAACCTTGTTGAGGTCTCTGTTGATCCTTCCATGAGAGATTTGGGTGTTTTCTCCATGAAGAATTATAGGTGTTTCCATAGGGTTCTCCCATGTAATTCACCTCTTCCATTGAAGGGTTCTCAGGATCATAAGCTTCTTCTTCAGATGAAGCGTCCTTAGTACTGCCTGGTGCAGCTTGCATTCCAGACAGACTTTGAGAAATCAAATTGACTTACTGAGTCAATATTTTGTTCTGAGCCAATATGGCATTCAGAGTATCAATCTCAAGAACTCCTTTCTTCTGATTCGTGTAACACCCTACCATACAGAGTCTTATGCTTAAGTCATAATTCAGAGATGGTAAGGTATTACGACCTCTAAAATAAAAATTTAGTACGTATAGTAGTATGAATGATTGATTATAACTAGGAGCCTTTGTAGAAAAAGGGGTAAACAAAAATCGCAACTCTAAAGCGCAACACTCTGATCGATAACGTAACGAACAAGGATAAACCAACGCGAGATTATATATATACAAAGGAGTGTCAAAAACAGGAATATCAATACTCAAGATTCGGCTGCGAAGATAACCGGTCCGAGCATAGCTATATATACATATGATAAAAATAAGGAAAACCCCAAAGGAAACCCAAAGGGACACCAATACATAAAACCTATTCTCCAAAATCTCCCATAAGAGGAGTCATCACAGTTTGTATTATTTAAGGCAATCCTAGAACTTCCTCCAGATAATTCAAAGCTTATAAACAAGCTAAACCATATAAGGGTATCTGACTAAAGATTCTTCAGTCTAACTAATACTTCCCTTTCCAATTCCTTCAAACCTCCCAACCACCAGCAGGAGTATAGTGTAGCAAACACAAATATATCAAACAAGAAATATACAAATAGGAGCAATTAAGGCAGTTAGACAATTAGCAAATTGTATGCAGTCAAGTAGGCAGTCTCAAACAATTCACATAATATGCATATGATGAATGCCTGTCCCTAGTGGCTGATGATATCATCTTGTCGGTTATAGAGCCAACCCGACAAGTCCTGGTCGCTAACCATTGAACTGTCCCTCTGTCACGCATCCCCAACTCGAGTTATACTCGTTATAAACTTGATCATAATCATGATCTATATCCATCACCCTCACTGGTGAATATTTACGGGGGCGAGCTCATCCGGGTCTTTCACAGTGCCCGGCCACACTTACGACATAGGGTCAACAGAGTATCAAGTCTCAACCTGGAGCACGTGGTGGCTAGCCACTGCTACCACCCAGGAAAACTCGTATCTCAGATAGTGGAAGTGCAAATCACAATTATCAATAATTCAGCATAAACATGCGTGAATTCTCATCCATGGATCAACATCCATATCAGCCATCTGGCTCACGGTTCAGTCCAGAACCAGCCAATATTCATATCATACACAGCTATTCCGGCTCACAGTTAAATCCATAACCAGCCACCCGGCTCATGGGTAAATCCACAACCAGCCGCTTCATTAACAATTACAGCCTTTCGGCCCATGGCATAACAAGCACTTCCACCACCATCCTCCACATCTCATATAATCATCTTTGATCCTCAGTGATCATTCATTTTTCCCTTGCTTCACTCGCAAGTTACCTCATTCACTAGCCCCTTTTTAATAGCTAGGCATGTCATAATGATTTAAGACATAAGTGGTGAGATCGGAGGCTTTAGAAGTATGAGATTTGGCTCTTAAAACTCAAAAATCAACTTTGGGATGAAAACAGGGCCACGCATACGCGCACTCCACGCGCACGCGTGGATGGCCTCAAAAACTCATCGACGCGTAAGCGTCATGCACGCTAACGCGTTGATTGAAAACTAGCAAATCGACGCGCACGCGTCAACCATGCATACGCGTGGGTACCCTCGTGCCCCAGGCACAACACTGGCACAGTTCTGGCATAACTCTCTGGAAAATGGCTGGGCATTGGGTGCAGCACAATCGGCGCACCCGCGCACACCACGCGCACGCGTGGATGGCGCTTTCTGGAAGATTGGCGCATACGCGCCAGGTGCGCCCACGCGCAAGGGGTCATTCTGCTAAAAATTTTCTAAGTTAAAAGCTGCAGAATTCACAGATTTAAACCCCAATCTTCCGACGGATATAACTTCCTCATTTTAAATTGTTTTTCACCCATTCTTCGAACGGCATGGACATCCCGGATCCAATTTCATTTCTAAATAGATTTGGCACAAAATAGAGATCCGTAGTCCAAGTTATGTCCCGTCAAAGTATGCCCAAAAATCATGCTTTTCATACAAAACCACAAAGTGCCATTTTCAAAACAAGCCATTTCCAACTCATTTCAAAATCAATCAAAACATGCCAATTTCATCCCTTTTCTTTGAAATCTATCAAAATATATCAAATTCAACATCAAGCCTCCTCATCTCACACATTGACACTTTACCACAAATTACCAAAATCACTATCTCATCATTTTAACCCATTTCACCCAAGTGGCTCAAACCCAAACACATTGACATATCATATACTCTTCCTCATGCCAATTCTCAACAACACCAATTCCAATAAATCATCATTGTACACAATTAATATCGTACTCACCATCAACATGGTTCAACCCACAATTCAACTATAACCAATCAACAAGCATATATTACAACATGCATATTTCTCATACATCATACCATCAAGGCATCATTAATTATCATCACATATATGACCACATCATATATATCAACCATTCAACAACATCAACAATTCAATGCCTATCTTAGAGCCTCTAGCCTAAGTATTTCCTACCACATTACATATTAGATACGGGAAACCGAAACCATACCTTAGCCGATTTCCCAAGCTCAACCGAAGCACTTCCAAATCACTTATCCACAAGCTCTCAAGGCCTCAAAACCTCCAAGAACAGATTTTTCACCACCAAATCCCTTTTTCAAGCTTTTCAAAATCACCAATCAAGCTCCAATATTCACATATACACAACCTAAGCCACAATCATCATACCCATACACAACATCTCAAAATCCAAACATCATAAAATCACAAATTACACTAGGGTTGAGAATCTTACCACACCCAAGGTCCAAGGAGACAAGATTAATCTTTTCCTTCAAGAGAGTTGGGTCCTATAACATCAAAGAGCCTAAAATCTCAACATTTTTGCTCATAAAACTCGAAAACAAGGCTGGAATTTCGAAGAGAAAAACGTGGCTTACCTCAAGATTAATTGTATGTGTTTTGTAGAGCTCTCCGCGGTGAACGCGTGGCCGCAAACGGAGCGGCAATCGGAGCTCTAGATCAAAGTTATGGTGGTTTGAAGATTAACCAAGGGAGAGAACTTGAGAGAGTGTTCTTCCCTCCATGGCCTCTCTTTTTCAGCGTGAATTGAGTGTTGTGAGGAGAGAGAATGCTGAAAACTAGGGTTTTGTGTTAGTTATGTTGAGCCAAGGGCCCACTTTGGGTCCGGTTGGCCCGGTTTGGCCCGTTCGGTCCAATCTTGGTCCGATTTCTATAAAATTGGTACCGAAATTCTCGTCTCAATCTCCTCTATCACATTTAGCCATAAAAATCACATTTTAGGCTTTCTAGAATAAATTCTCATTTATGGGTTAATTAGCCGTTAATTAACCGGGTCTTACAATTCGTCCCATTGTTCACAGGATTCCTTTCAGAAGTGTACATGAATTGGTTATTTGCAACCATTTCAATTAGTTCTTGAGCTTCTGCAGGCGTCTTCTTCAGATGAAGAGATCTTCCAGCAGAGCTATCCAAAGACATCTTGGACAGTTCAGACAGACCATCATAGAAAATACCTATGATGCTCCATTCAGAAATCATGTCAGAGGGACACTTTCTGATCAATTGTTTGTATCTTTCCCAAGCTTCATAGAGGGATTCTCCTTCCTTCTGTCTGAAGGTTTGGACTTCCACTATAAGCTTACTTAATTTTTGAGGTGGAAAAAACTTTGCCAAGAAGGCATTGACTAGCTTTTCCCAAGAGTTCAGGCTTTCTTTAGGTTGTGAATCCAACCATATCCTAGCTCTGTCTCTTACAGCAAAAGGGAATAGCATAAGTCTGTAGACTTCAGGGTCAACCCTATTGGTCTTGACAGTGTCACAGATTTGCAAGAACTCAGCTAAAAACTGATGAGGATCTTCCAATGGAAGTCCATGAAACTTGCAATTCTGTTGCATTAGAGAAACTAATTGAGGCTTAAGCTCAAAGTTGTTTGCTCCAATGGCAGGGATAGAGATACTTCTCCCATAGAAGTCGGGAGTAGGTGCAGTAAAGTCACCCAGCACCTTCCTTGCATTGTTGGCATTGTTGTTGTTTTCGGCTGCCATGGGTTCTTTTTCTTTGAAGATTTCTGTTAGGTCCTCTACAGAGAGTTGTGCCTTAGCTTCTTGGTGCACGAAATTATGATCATCAATGGCGCCATCAACATGGTACGCTCAATTGCAATCTCAACTCTTTAAATCTTAGTCAGGCAGATTCAAATGGTTATGGATGATATATGAATAAAGCATAAAGATAGAGATACTTATGTATTTCATTGGTGAGAATTTCAGACAAGTGTATGGAGATGCTTTGTCCCTTCCGTCTCTCTGCTTTCCTACTGTCTTCATCCAATCCTTCTTACTCCTTTCCATGGCAAGCTGTATGTTGGGCATCACCGTTGTCAGTGGCTACAATCCCGTCCTCTCAGTGAAAATGTTCAACGCACCCTGTCACGGCACGGCTAATCATCTGTCGGTTCTCAATCAGGTTGGAATAGAATCCATTGATTCTTTTGCGTCTGTCACTAACGCCCAGCCTTCAGGAGTTTGAAGCTCGTTACAGTCATTCAATCATTGAATCCTACTCAGAATACCACAGACAAGGTTTAGACCTTCCAGATTCTCTTGAATGCCGCCATTAATTCTAACTTATACCACGAAGATTCCGATTAAGGAGTCTAAGAGATAAACATTCAAGCCTTGTTTGCTTGTAGAACGGGAGTGGTTGTCAGGCACGCGTTTATAAGTGAGAATGATGATGAGCGTCACATAATCATCACATTCATCATGTTCTTGGGTACGAATGAATATATTAGAATAAGAACAAGCTGAATTGAATAGAAGAACAATAGTAATTGCATTAATACTCGAGGTACAGCAGAGCTCCACACCTTAATCTATGGTGTGTAGAAACTCCACCGTTGAAAATACATAAGAACAAAAGTGATCATTGGCTTCGGCCCCAGAGAGGGAACCAGAAGAACATAGATGATCAAGGATCCAAAGATTCAAAGATCTAAAGATGAAAATACAATAGTAAAAGGTCCTATTTGTAGAGAACTAGTAGCCTAGGGTTTACAGAAAAGAGTAAATGACATAAAAATCCACTTCCGGGCCCACTTGGTATGTGCTTGGGCTGAGCATTGAAGCATTTTCGTGTAGAGACTTCTCTTGGAGTTAAACGCCAGCTTTTGTGCCAGTTTGGGCGTTTAACTCCCATTCTTGTGCCAGTTCTGGCGTTTAACGCCGGGCAGTTTTAAAGCTGATTTGGAACGCCGGTTTGGGCCATCAAATCTCGGGCAAAGTATGGACTATTATACATTGCTGGAATGCCCAGGATGTCTACTTTCCAACGCCGTTGAGAGTGCTCCAATTGGGCTTCTGTAGATCAAGAAAATCCACTTCGAGTGCAGGGAGGTCAGAATCCAACAGTATCTGCAGTCCTTTTCAGTCTCTGAATCAGATTTTTGCTCAGGTCCCTCAATTTCAGCCAGAAAATACCTGAAATCACAGAAAAACACACAAACTCATACTAAAGTCTAGAAAAGTGAATTTTAACTAAAAACTAATAAAAATATACTAAAAACTAACTAAAACATACTAAAAACATACTAAAAACAATGCCAAAAAGCGTATAAATTATCCGCTCATCACAACACCAAACTTAAATTGTTGCTTGTCCCCAAGCAACTGAAAATCAAATAAGATAAAGAGAAGAGAATATGAAATGAATTCCAAAAACATCTATGAAGATCAGTATTAATTAGATGAGCGGGTCTTTTAGCTTTTTGCCTCTGAACAGTTTTGGCATCTCACTCTATCCTTTGAAATTCAGAATGATTGGCTTCTATAAGAACTCAGAATCCAGATAGTGTTATTGATTCTCCTAGTTAAGTATGATGATTCTTGAACACAGCTACTTTATGAGTCTTGGCCGTGGCCCAAAACACTTTGTCTTCCAGTATTACCACCGGATACATACATGCCACAGACACATAATTGGGTGAACCTTTTCAGATTGTGACTCAGCTTTGCTAGAGTCCCCAATTAGAGGTGTCCAGGGTTCCTAAGCACACTCTTTTTGCCTTGGATCACAACTTTATTTCTTTCTTTTTCTTTTTCTCCCCTTTTTTTTCGTTCTTTTTCTCTTTTTTTTTTCGCTTCTTTTCTTTTTTTTTGTATTCACTGCTTTTTCTTGCTTCAAGAATCATTTTTATGATTTTTCAGATCCTCAGTAACATGTCTCCTTTTTCATCATTCTTTCAAGAGCCAACATTCATGAACCACAAATTCAAAAGACATATGCACTGTTCAAGCATACATTCAGAAAACAAAAGTATTGCCACCACATCAAAATAATTAATCTGTTAAAAATTTAAAATTCATGCAATTCTTCTCTTTTTCAATTAAGAACATTTTTCATTTAAGAAAGGTGATGGATTCATAGGACATTCATAACTTTAAGGCATAGACACTAAGACACTAATGATCACAAGACACAAACATAGATAAACATAAGCATGATTTTTCGAAAAACAGAAAAATAAAGAACAAGGAAATTAAAGAACGGGTCCACCTTAGTGATGGCGGCTTGTTCTTCCTCTTGAAGATCTTATGGAGTGCTTGAGCTCCTCAATGTCTCTTCCTTGCCTTTGTTGCTCCTCTCTCATGATTCTTTGATCTTCTCTAATTTCATGGAGGAGGATGGAATGTTCTTGGTGCTCCACCCTTAGTTGTCCTATGTTGGAACTCAATTCTCCTAGGGAGGGGTTGATTTGCTCCCAATAGTTTTGTGGAGGAAAGTGCATCCCTTGAGGCATCTCAGGGATTTCATGATGAGTGGGATCTCTTGTTTGCTCCATCCTTTTCTTAGTGATGGGCTTGTCCTCATCAATGGGGATATCTCCCTCTATGTCAACTCCAATTGAATAACAGAGGTGACAAATAAGATGAGGAAAGGCTAACCTTGCCAAGGTAAAGGACTTGTCCGCCACCTTATAAAGTTCTTGGGCTATAACCTCATGAACTTCTACTTTTTCTCCAATCATGATACTATGGATCATGATGGCCCGGTCTAGAGTAACTTCAGACCGGTTGCTAGTGGGAATGATTGAGCGTTGGATAAACTCCAACCATCCCCTAGCTACGGGCTTGAGGTCATGCCTTCTCAATTGAACCGGCTTCCCTCTTGAATCTCTCTTCCATTGGGCGCCTTCTTCACAAATGACTGTGAGGACTTGGTCCAACCTTTGATCAAAGTTAACCCTTCTAGTGTAAGGGTGTTCATCTCCTTGCATCATGGGCAAGTTGAATGCCAACCTTACATTTTTCGGACTAAAATATAAGTATTTCCCCCGAACCATTGTAAGCCAATTCTTTGTGTCCGGGTTCACACTTTGATCATGGCTCTTGGTGATCCATGCATTGGCATAGAACTCTTGAACCATTAAAATTCTGACTTGTTGAATGGTGTTGGTAAGAACTTTCCAACCTCTTCTTCGAATCTCATGTCGGATCTCCGGATATTCACTCTTTTTGAGTTAGAAAGGGACCTCGGGGATCACCTTCTTCATGGCCACAACTTCATAGAAGTGGTCTTGATGCACCCTTGAGATGAATCTCTCCATCTCCCATGACTCGGAGGTGGAAGCTTTTGCCTTCCCTTTCCTCTTTCTAGAGGTTTCTCCGGCCTTAGGTGCCATAAATGGTTATGGAAAAACAAAAAGCAATGCATTTACCACACCAAACTTAGAGGGTTTGCTCGTCCTTGAGCAAAAGAAGAAAGAAGATAGAAGAAGAAGAAGAAATGGAGGAGATGGAGGAGGCTTTGTGGTTCGTCCAAGGGGGAGAAGTAGTGTTTAGGGTGTGTGAAAATGAAGGAGTGAAGATAGGTTTATATAGGGGTGGAGAGAGGGGTAGGGTTCGGCCATTATGGGTGGGTTTGGGAGGGAAAGTGGTTTGAATTTGAATGGTGAGGTAGGTGGAGTTTTATGAAGGATGGATGTGAGTGGTGAAGAGAATAGTGGGATTTGATAGGTGAGGGGTTTTTGGGGAAGAAGTGTTGAGTTGATTGGTGAATGGGTGAAGAAGAGAGAGAGTGGTAGGGTAGGTGGGGATCCTGTGGGGTCCACAGATCCTGAGGTGTCAAGGAAAAGTCATCCCTGCACCAAGTGGCGAGCAAAAATGCTCTTCATGCCAATTCTGGCGTTAAACGCCGGGTTGGTGCCCATTTCTGGCGTTTAACACCAGCTTCTTGCCCTTTCCTGGCGTTTAACGCCAGTCTGGTGCCCCTTTCTGGCGTTAAACGCCCAGAATGGTGCCAGACTGGGCGTTAAACGCCCATTTGCTAGCTTCACTGGCGTTTAAACGCCAGCAGGTTCTTCCTCCAGGGTGTGTTGTTTTTCTTTCTGTTTTTCATTCTGTTTTTGCTTTTTCAATTGATTTTGTGACTTCTCATGATCATCAACCTACAAAAAATATAAAATAACAAAGGAAAATAGATAAAATATAACATTGGGTTGCCTCCCAACAAGCACTTCTTTAATGTTAGTAGCTTGACAGAGGGCTCTCATGGAGCCTCACAGATGCTCAGAGCAATGTTGGAACCTCCCAACACCAAACTTAGAGTTTGAATGTGGGGGTTCAACACCAAACTTAGAAGTTGGTTGTGGCCTCCCAACACCAAACTTAAAGTTTGACTATGGGGGCTCTGTTTGGTTCTGCTTTGAGAGAAGCTCTTCATGCTTCCTCTCCATGGTGACAGTGGGATATCTTTGAGCCTTAAACACAAAGGATTCTTCATTCACTTGAATGGTCAATTCTCCTCTGTCCACATCAATCACAGCCTTTGCTGTGGCTAGGAAGGGTCTGCCAAGGATGATGGATTCATCCATGCACTTCCCAGTCTCTAGGACTATGAAATCAGCCGGGATGTAATGGTCTTCAATCTTCACCAGAACGTCCTCTACAAGTCCATAAGCTTGTTTTCTTGAATTGTCTGCCATCTCTAGTGAGATTCTTGCAGCTTGTACCTCAAAGATCCCTAGCTTCTCCATTATAGAGAGAGGCATGAGGTTTACACTTGACCCTAGGTCACACAAGGCCTTCTTAAAGGTCATGGTGCCTATGGTACAAGGTATTGAAAACTTCCCAGGATCCTGTCTCTTTTGAGGTAATTTCTGCCTAGACAAGTCATCCAGTTCCTTGGTGAGCAAAGGAGGTTCGTTCTCCCAAGTCTTATTACCAAATAACTTGACATTTAGCTTCATGATTGCTCCAAGGTATTTAGCAACTTGCTCTTCAGTGACATACTCATCCTCTTCAGAGGAAGAATACTCATCAGAGCTCATGAATGGCAG